>NW_025781825.1:0-42497 GCF_021130785.1 Homalodisca vitripennis | reverse complement strand
AAAATATATTTTAAAAGTTTTTTTAAACTTACATAAATTCTTTTTTAGTGTAATAAATAATATCCCAGAGCCAATCTGGATAAAAATAACTAAGATCTTCAATTTACAATATTACAAAAAAATGTAGTGTGGTGTTGCTGGATTAGACGAAAAAAAACATGTAAAACAACCGAAAAAGCTATTAACTGTGCACAATGATAAATTTTAGCACCATTTAAAAAATTGTGGCTTCTTGGATTTTTCGAATTTATAGAATACTTCTCATGTTTTGAATCAACGACAATTCTTTCGTTGTGTTGAGTTTTACATCGAGATTTTGAACGTCCTTTTAGACAAAACTAAAATCGTGAAGGGGAATAATGTACCATTAATACTACACTATGACAAACCTGATTACGATCTCATTAACCCAAAAAATTTTCGTAGTGACGGTTGTGAATAATATTAAACAGATAAGTAGCATATTATTCTAATTAATTGTATTGCATACTTTTGGAGGGTAAGTTACTAAAATTACAATGACTCACACGTAACGATGACATACTACAGCAACTGTAAAAGGCTGCAGGCAACAAAGAAAAGCTTTCTCATACTTTGGATCACAGGAGTTCAATGCAATGCTCTTCCTCTCACCTTTAAGAAATTAACATATAAGATATTAAAAGTTTTAAAAATATGTTTTTCGTTTTAAAATATTTTGTTTTACTAACCAATTAATTTATATATAGCTACATAAATTGAGCTGTAAGTACAAATTATTGATGCGAGTCGATTTCGAAAACCATTTGTAAGACAAATGAATCATCGAAAAAGTCCTTATTCATTTTATAAAACATAACGGTGTTTCCCCAGATGTATACCCTTGGACTTCTTTTTATTTGTCATTTCTTTATTCACCTGTCTGTAGATTGAACTCAGCAACCCAAAAGAAAACTAATTTAATATGCTGACAATACTTCCCTCTAGGAAAACTAATATGGGAATTGAATAAATGCACTTTGATCATGGAACATAACGTATGTATTTAACGTAAATTTAAATAAACTTTTGAAAGCCCAGTCAGAAATTAATGTAAACACTTTTTCCAAGTTTGTGATGATGTCGATGTAAAATGCTCTCACTTCACATAGTTCACAAGACAGTATTTAGTTAAAGGGCTCACTTGAAGCGATCTACGGCCTTCTTAACTCCTATTAGTTTAAAAAATGCCCACGGTAGACTAATTTATTAACATTATTTTAATAAATATTAAAATATTTTACAAGCTGGAAGGTTGCTCTACAAGCAAAATGAAGCGGGTCGGAATACAATAAAGACTAATACAAAGAGTTAGTGTAAATCTGTCAGATAGTGATGGTCTGTTAACTTTGTCCTGTCTTTATATTTTTTGCTTAATAGTTTGATTCAGATATCAGTGTTAGGTTAGCTGTGGGAACTTTCATCAACATGCATCGAGAGGTAGGGACACCTTTGGAAACTCAGCAGCAAAGACTAACCTTATATTAGCACCTCCTGCTACAAGTTGGTACCATGAAAATCAAAAACCTCCCTGCAAGTAACAATATTCCGAGATACAAAATCAATTTATAGGCCGTCGTCTCAAATGCTTTTTAGAATCGATCATTTGGTATGATTTTATGACAAGCTACTGGAATATCTGAACACGCAGTATATGTAGTAAATTCGATTGTATCTACGAGGATTGTATGTTTGTATGTGTGTAGGTGTTTATATATTGGTCCTATCCATATATCTCATTTGGTAAAGATACTAAAGGCTACAAAAAGTAACATGTTGAATAAATTGCAATAAACTGATCTTTATACTTCTGAAAAACGAAGGTTTATTAACCCCGCATCATTATGGAGTCTTTTCTATAATTCATCAGTTAAAGCACACAGAGCCTTTTTATAGCCTTCCGTTCTTTTAATCACAGGTATGTTCACTCCTGGCTGGTTTTATACCTTCCAGTTCAACCTACAACGGGTGTGAAAAAAGGTTGTCCTTTACTAGCCCCATATGTCGAGGATATTGAGGCGCTAGTCAGATATAAAATCTCAAAACGCAGTTTTTAGTACAATTGAATGATAGCAAATGTACGGAAAAGTCAAACTTTAATGTCTACATACTAGTTTAAAATTTGTTAGTAAACTAATTATAGTAATTTGAAACACAATCTGATTTAAATGCAAAATGCTTACAATAAACGTTACAACCTTAACTCCACGTACTGCATGTTGTATCACGTTTATCTCGTATGAATATAATGAACACAAGCAACGATAGCCCACTGTTGTACTGGAGTATTCGTGTGAGCGAGAGCCTCGGGCTATCTGAATGTGGTAGCTTCCTCAGTTTGTTTTCTACTTTAGTTTACAGAAAAACTCAACATTAGAGTCGGAAATATAATTCATTTAAAACATTTCCTTTGACATTTCCATATGTAATTACTGATGTACTTAACATGTTACAAAATTAAAATTTGTTTACAAACGTATTAATCCTTTGTTAGACAAACTTAAACTGAAACATCGAAATAAGGTTTCAGTGCAAACGGCTAGTTAGTGTCAGTTAAAATTGTATTTTAAAATATAAATATTATTACAAACTGTATTTAACAGCTATTTATTATCAAGTTAACATTGTATTATAAATATAAGTACTATCACAATTGTTTTAAACTAAGTTTTCAAGGAAATAGACCCAGTTTTTATTACATTCGTAACTAAGATGTAATATGATAGAGCCGTAAGTGTTTTTCAAACAGGAGTAGACGTATAAAAGAACGTATTATATCAGTATCCAAGATTAAGATTTTACGCTACAATGAAATATTATGGTAGGGTAGTAACACTATATATTAGTGCTTCCTAATCGATATGCGAACTTTTAAACGCTCTTGCATAGTACAATAGTGTCAGTGACATTATCGAATAAAGATATAACCCTTGTGTGTATACAAACACAAATAAACGGTTAAAACTATGCAAGCGCTTTAGCAGTGCATCTAAACTATGTACGTGAGTTCTAGTCAAATAGCGCATTTACTCAAATAATAATGAAATTTCCGTCCCTTACCTAAACAATGACAAAAGCCACTTTTCACACGTTTTACTGATTCCATCTGCAGAAATTGTCTAAGTTAATTAATAGACTAAGAGGTAGTAGTTCTTAAATAGTTTCTGTCGTGCTTTAGTAGTATACAAAAGCAATTTGAACAAGAGAAATAAAGTGGATGTTATTTTTAAAAGAGATACTTTTACTAGTGCTTGAAATTTTATCACTAAGACGTGCATCGGAATATTCACTTTATGACTGCTGCCTTTTAATATGGGACATGCCACGCCAACCACCCATTAATACAAATGCTAATAGTGTCCAACTTTGCAGTAAATATACGCTATATACAAATTAACTCCTATAAGATTTATGAAAATTATAAAAAGTATTTTTACAAACAAGGTAGATTTTCATATCGTGTTACATACCAGGCTTTGCTGTAATATCCTATAAAATGTACATTTAATCGTCATTATGTCCTGCGGTGAGATAGAAAGACAGAATATCGTACGGATAAGAAATTTACATAAAATTGCAAAGTTGGATATGCATCATCATAGACTACATTCTTGTCTATTAAGAAATAAAATTTCAAGCAAAATGTAAATGAAATTATTCATTACGCTGATATAAAATATTATCACCGAATTTTAACATTTATTTTCCACTGACATATTTGTTTGTTTTACTATATGAATAGATATTCCGCTTGTTTAAATCTAACACTATTTTCTCATTTTGCTTACAATTTTAATTATTCTCCTACTTTTTAATTCTCATCATAGTAACCCACACGGCAGTTAATTAAGTAAATATATTCGTTTTTCGGAGAGCCCAAATCCCATGTGAGTAAAATGTATCCTCATATAACTTAGGTTTGCTTATGTATAATTAAATCTTCATTCACACTTTCATGTTCATAGGATTGTTCGATTTCAGGACACCGTGTAGACAGACAGAGAGACATACCGATAGGGAGAAAGGAACGTTTTACAGCCTCTCAAGCAATAAGATCCGCTAACTAAAGCTCGACCAATGCTAATACAATCTGCTTACTGATATGTATTATAGCTTATCCATGGAAAATGTATTAATACTTATTATTATTAAATTCATAGAAATATCGTTACAAACATTTGGACCGTAATATAAAAACCACGAATCCGCACACTTTATAGTTCCACTTTAGGATTGTGAAATTAGTTACGGCAAGAGAAACTTCTGTACCACGCATTACCTCAGTAACATCTCACACTACCCTCAAATTGGGGTTATACCGAATACAGATTTACTATCTATGTTGGAAAATTAATCTAAATATGTCTTCTGCTTTTTGTATTCTATCCACGTTCCTTTCACAATGTCACAATCCGTATTATGGCGAACAGTATGTTGTATTAAATATTGTATGAAAATCTCGGGTAGGATCTAGTAAAAATAATTGAAAAGTAGTTCGGCCTCCTATGATCATGCAGTTAGAAAGCACCAGCCTCAATAAATTAAATAACTAGTTTATATAAAACAGCAAAAGTTTTGATTTGAGTAAATTACGCGTTATGTATGGAAATGGACACATTGTTACTTTTAATAGTATATTAAGCAATTATCTGAGTTTAACAAGCAGTTCGCGTGTTTTGTGTTTTTGCTAGCACATGCGGGCTGATAAATGGAGTTTAAAAGTTAAGTGACCCTAAAAATTTTACAGCAGAAAAATAGGCAAAGAATAAAAAAGTAACTCTGGAAGAGTGTTCAAAGAACTTGTAAGTTGAGGTAATTCATCATAAACTGACGCCACTTTATCTTACAGAACAGAATCGTGTCACGTACACAAGGCAACTGGCAAATTAACAAGACCTTTGACAAACTGGCTGAACACATTATTTCACAGTGTACGGTGTGTTTCACCTGTTAACATATTCATAGGCTATACTCATGTGCTATTTACCAATAATTTTTAATTACTGTGAATTCGAAGATTAAGAAGAATTAAGACTCATTATGTAATATCCAGATAAATTTAGTAAAACATTTAAGTTTTTATTTGATTTTTAGTTAAGGGTTACAGACGTACTTACAACATTGAAAACTGTTTTCAATAAGGCGTTCTATATATATATATATATATATATATATATATATATATATATATATATATATATATATATATATATTTATGGACAATTAAATATAGATATGTGTTGTAAATTATGTTACTCAGGCTTTTATTTTTTCAGATTTCAACACTTAAAAAATTAATTTATATCACAAGGTCCTACTACCATACATTTCAGAAACGAATGTCGTGTTAAATAGTGTTATGGAAGATTTGGCACTATTCTAGACCAATTTATTACATTGCTGCTGGTCTAAAACATTTCGGTAGATCCTCCATAAACTTTTAAATATAATTAAATGTTATTTACTCTGATTTGTTTAGTGCGTTGAACCATTTCATGTTATGTATTAAACAACTCGTGTTTACATAAATAAATTAGAAGATTACATGTAGACAAAACTTCTACAAAACATTACTTTGAAAAGATTTTTTGTATTTTAATAATGAGCATAATTAATTAATTTTTTAAACATGTGTTATTCGGTTTGTTTTGTTTAAAACTGTATTTTCAAATCATTGTGTTGAAAATTGGCCGTCACAGATTTAATATTATGTTTAATCACTATAAAGTGAGTAAAAAATATTATTAAAAATCTGCAGACTACTGTAAATATTATTCTGATCTATAAAAACCAAATATTTGATTGTGGTGGACGAACGCTTGTGAAAATCAACATTATATATTACAACGGTAATATATAACATTAAAACCTTAATATGGATAAATGTCTCACAAGGACCTTACTTCACGTTAGCACCTACGGGTGTTAGTTACCTTTAAGCCCTTGGTCCTCAGAGTGTTAGAGAGGGATTCTTTAGCCCCAACTTCGGCTGGTAAAATAAGACATCTTTACTTTACTTTACTTACTATTTGCTAGATATATTACAAAAATGTTATCAATAAGGGCGCGAAATGTCAGAGGTTTTACATATGTTGGTAGCACCTGGGTTGTATCCGTTCAACAACTGGATACTCACTCTGAAACCCTTAATATAACCCTCTAGAAAGTTAATCCTTAAAGTTTTTAAATTTGAGTCTGAACTACGCCAAGACATTTCCAACCTGTCTCAAAACTGTCTCTGACATTGCCTCCCGCCTTAAACAACCAGAAAACAAAGTTATGGCACTAAAACAATTCGTCTCCACGTTTCATAAAAATCAATCCTGTTGAAAAGTAGAAAGTTTTTGCTCCACAATTATTGATCGTCCTTCAAGGATGCGCAATACTATCCTTTATAAGTTAGTAGAAAGCAAGAAGCAGAGACAATCAAATTAGTAAATCTCACGATCGTGCGTTGATCCTGCGTTGAATAATCAAAGTTAGGACTGCTAGCTTGCCTGATCTCACGCCACCAGATTTTGCTTATGAGGACATATGACGATACTTTTATGACATGATACTTTTTGTACTGTAGTCTCCTCCTGTCAACCACAAAGTTATTATTGTGGTTAGAATCCCAAACATATCAAGTTCTATTTAAAATTAAAATTATTTTATCCGTGTAATAAATTTATTTGAAGCTGTTTTTAGATATGTATTGAAATAGGTGTCCCAGTTGTACATATACAAGCTGATAAATACTCCTCTTCCTAAAAACGTTCTACTATTTTCAAAACTATTAACAAGTTCATTGAAATACTTGTTTATGTATATGTTATGTGGTTAAACACTAACCATATAAAGATACTAACGCTGACAACTTCCTTAAAATGATTACACATATTATATATAATGTAGGTGATAAATAATAATTGTAGATTATACAACGCAACGAATAATGTCTTGTCAGTTAATGCACTTTAGAAATCTACAATAGTACTAACACATTTTAAAACAAAATTTTATATTTAAAACACCATATTATTTAAAAAAAAGAGTTGCAAATAAACAGAATGTAATAATTTATGAATGTAGAAAGCATAACGGTAGAATTTAAAGCTCTGACATAGTGTGGGTACAGCGGTTAGGCGGTCTCAAAGCACGCAGTAAAGGGCTAAGGTCGGTTACTGCTTTGAACTTCTCTCCCCTTACATAAAATACACAACTTCAGGCACAACATTTTACTACCGGAATTTGTCAACCCATTCTGGAATAATATTAAATGGAAACATACTAAAAGAGTTAACTGAAATAGATTTAATTCTACATTAATTATTACCTATATCTCAACTTCAAAATTAATCCTATGAGGCATCACAGATTTGTACACCAACGGCTAAGCCAAATTTTAAATCTTCTAGTTTAACCCTGGAGAGTTCTGGCTTATTTATACCTTCCAGTTAAACGTACAGTGGGTACAGATATGTCGCTTAAATCTGGTCAACCATATAGATGTCCGGATGCGGAACACTACTAATCATAATCTCAAAAATATTTGGGGCCTAACACAATCAATTGTCAAACAACTGTCCAGCGAAGATTTGTGTGATTGTTGCTAAAGTTTAACTTAATCACTGACTTAAATACTTTGTAACCGTATTCATTTTTGTGCCAAATTGTTATAATTAAAGTACGATTTTTATTCTATCCCTTTACTAACAAGCAGACGAAAATCTCAATGTATTATTTTGGTTATATATCATTTTCCGGCGATATTGAATTTAATTGAGTAAAGATATATTAACGCATAAGATGGCAACAAACCTATCTAAAAATTTGTCTAAGGACAAATGATAAAATGAAGAAAGTTATATTGGTAGTTCACCTTATAGCCAAATATTGATTAATCTGCCTCCAATAATAGATTGATATTTGTCATAAAAACTAATATAGATTCTTAAAATCTTTGAAAATACTTACTAAGGGTGTAGTTAAAAGTTTGAATATCTAATTTCAGATTTTAATTATAGCTTTAATTAATCGTTGTATATAATGCACATATTGTGTAATACAAATTATATATGAATTGACAAATATTTGTTCTGCTTTGTCCCATCCATATATAATAAGTTACTTACTAAATACATGCCAAAATAATAATTATTTATCCACCGTATTCTAATACATTAACTTAAATTTTATCCAAAACCACTATTTCATAGTTTAGAGTTTTGATGTTACTCTACGTGTGAATCATAATTTTTGTCTTTATATTATCCCAATAAACATCTCGGTTTTTATTTACATTTATGTCACCCTTGACTGTCGTGATTATTCATAATAATTTGTGACAATCTTCTGAGGAACGCATGCACACTGATATATTTAAGCTTACTTAAAATAACTGTAAGGAACTCAAATTATACAAAAATCTGTACATGTAAGTACGAATTGTTAGGCTGTGGCTGCTCAATCAATACAATCCCAACTTCCAGCTAAGACATTATAAATGCTGGACATGTCGCAGGATTAATGTTGATACATATGCAATATATGTAAGAAATTCCACTGAGACGTAATCTATACATGTCAACAATCATTGTCAGGCCGTGGCTGTCACATCAATACAATCCAAACTCCCAGCTAAGACATTATAAATGCTGACATTTCGCAGGATTAATGTAAATACATATACAATATATGTAAGAAATTCCACTGACACGTAATCTATACATGTCAACAATCATTGTCAGGCCGTGGCTGTCACATCAATACATTCCAAACTCCCAGCTAAGACATTATAAATGCTGACATGTCGCAGGATTAATGTAAATACATATGCAATATATGTAAGAAATTCCACTGACACGTAATCTATACATGTCAACAATCATTGTCAGGCCGTGGCTGTCACATCAATACATTCCAAACTCCCAGCTAAGACATTATAAATGCTGACATTTCGCAGGATTAATGTAAATACATATGCAATATATGTAAGAAATTCCACTGACACGTAATCTATACATGTCAACAATCATTGTCAGGCCGTGGCTGTCACATCAATACATTCCAAACTCCCAGCTAAGACATTATAAATGCTGACATGTCGCAGGATTAATGTAAATACATATACAATATATGTAAGAAATTCCACTGACACGTAATCTATACATGTCAACAATCATTGTCAGGCCGTGGCTGTCACATCAATACATTCCAAACTCCCAGCTAAGACATTATAAATGCTGACATGTCGCAGGATTAATGTAAATACATATGCAATATATGTAAGAAATTCCACTGACACGTAATCTATACATGTCAACAATCATTGTCAGGCCGTGGCTGTCACATCAATACATTCCAAACTCCCAGCTAAGACATTATAAATGCTGACATGTCGCAGGATTAATGTAAATACATATGCAATATATGTAAGAAATTCCACTGACACGTAATCTATACATGTCAACAATCATTGTCAGGCCGTGGCTGTCACATCAATACATTCCAAACTCCCAGCTAAGACATTATAAATGCTGACATGTCGCAGGATTAATGTAAATACATATGCAATATATGTAAGAAATTCCACTGACACGTAATCTATACATGTCAACAATCATTGTCAGGCCGTGGCTGTCACATCAATACATTCCAAAGTCCCAGCTGAGACGTCATCAATATTCTCTTGTCGCAGGATTGACGTTGACACAAACTCAATGTTTTATTTAATTTGAGTCGGTGGATATACAAATTGTTTATATATCAGTAACAGTTGCGATTTTTACATATATGTGTTATTTAACAAAAATAATAGTGTTGGTGTATACAAATATTTCAAAACTGAACTTTAGGAACAGTAACCGAAATGAAGCCTTGAGAAAAGAAGCCCAGCCTTGTTGCACGGTAAAGTGAATGTGGATATCAGTGGAAATATATAATTTTCCACTCAGTGCCATATTTTTTGGAATAAGATAAGCAAATTTTCTATCAAGAAACAAGAATTATAATACAAAGTTAAGAGTTTAGTTTTTGTAACTCAAATTACTAGTACAATACATTTGGAATCCAATTGAAACTGGTAAAATATTAAATTATTTCATATGAATTATCGGACAGAATAAATGTCTGGTTGTAGTGGATTAGTATATACATATAAAGCTTTCGATTGCCCTCAAATGTATACGAGATTATATGTATTAGTAGGAGTGGAGGATACATAATTCTTGGAAATATAGCTAGTGAAGAATTTATATGCAGGATATGACACATATTTAATGGTAGCATAATCGTTTCTATAATGTTTTTCGTCAAAAATAAGATAGAAAAGTTTATTATGGGAAATATAAAAAAGTTTTAGTGAGCAACTGTAAATGTGCTTAATGTATGTTGTTTAATATCAAGGTTTATGTTAGTCATTAAAATTTATTTTGAGTTCCAATAACAATATTTTGTATATTGAGATTAAGAAAAATTAAATGAGCAAATTAAATTTTTCGGTAAAAACATATTTGTTTGATATTGTTGCATTTTTACTTATAATACAATATTTTTTATTTAAATAGTTTAAAATGAATTTTGTTGAAGTTTTTATTTCAGTATATATATATATATATATATATATATTATATATATATATATATATATATTATATATATATATATATACTGAAATAAAAACATATTTCAATGTTTATTGAAATAAATTAAATTCGGCTATTGCCATTTATACAAATTTAATGAATGTAAATAAAAGTCATTTGACAGGTATTTGGTCTTCCGATCATATGTTAGTTTGGTTATTTAAACACATATGTGAAAGAAACGGCCAAATACAAAATAATTGAATCGTAAAAAGTGAGGGCTCTGTGGTGTAATGGTAGCACATTCACCCGGCAAGTGAGAGATCCGGGTTCGAGTCCCGGCGGAGCAAGTACTTTTTGCGATTCAATGTTTATTGAAATAAATTAAATTCGGCTATTTGCCATTTATACAAATTTAATGAATGTAAATAAAAGTCATTTGACAGGTATTTGGTCTTCCGATCATATGTTAGTTTGGTTATTTAAACACATATGTGAAAGAAACGGCCAAATACAAAATAATTGAATCGTAAAAAGTGAGGGCTCTGTGGTGTAATGGTAGCACATTCACCCGGCAAGTGAGAGATCCGGGTTCGAGTCCCGGCGAGCAAGTACTTTTTGCGATTCAATGTTTATTGAAATAAATTAAATTCGGCTATTGCCATTTATACAAATTTAATGAATGTAAATAAAAGTCATTTGACAGGTATTTGGGTCTTCCGATCATATGTTAGTTTGGTTATTTAAATCACATATGTGAAAGAAACGGCCAAATACAAAATAATTGAATCGTAAAAAGTGAGGGCTCTGTGGTGTAATGGTAGCACATTCACCCGGCAAGTGAGAGATCCGGGTTCGAGTCCCGGCGGAGCAAGTACTTTTTGCGATTCAATGTTTTATTGAAATAAATTAAATTCGGCTATTGCCATTTATACAAATTTAATGAATGTAAATAAAAGTCATTTGACAGGTATTTGGTCTTCCGATCATATGTTAGTTTGGTTATTTAAACACATATGTGAAAGAAACGGCCAAATACAAAATAATTGAATCGTAAAAAGTGAGGGCTCTGTGGTGTAATGGTAGCACATTCACCCGGCAAGTGAGAGATCCGGGTTCGAGTCCCGGCGGAGCAAGTACTTTTTGCGATTCAATGTTTATTGAAATAAATTAAATTCGGCTATTGCCATTTATACAAATTTAATGAATGTAAATAAAAGTCATTTGACAGGTATTTGGTCTTCCGATCATATGTTAGTTTGGTTATTTAAACACATATGTGAAAGAAACGGCCAAATACAAAATAATTGAATCGTAAAAAGTGAGGGCTCTGTGGTGTAATGGTAGCACATTCACCCGGCAAGTGAGAGATCCGGGTTCGAGTCCCGGCGGAGCAAGTACTTTTTGCGATTCAATGTTTATTGAAATAAATTAAATTCGGCTATTGCCATTTATACAAATTTAATGAATGTAAATAAAAGTCATTTGACAGGTATTTGGTCTTCCGATCATATGTTAGTTTGGTTATTTTAAACACATATGTGAAAGAAACGGCCAAATACAAAATAATTGAATCGTAAAAAGTGAGGGCTCTGTGGTGTAATGGTAGCACATTCACCCGGCAAGTGAGAGATCCGGGTTCGAGTCCCGGCGGAGCAAGTACTTTTTGCGATTCAATGTTTATTGAAATAAATTAAATTCGGCTATTGCCATTTATACAAATTTAATGAATGTAAATAAAAGTCATTTGACAGGTATTTGGTCTTCCGATCATATGTTAGTTTGGTTATTTAAACACATATGTGAAAGAAACGGCCAAATACAAAATAATTGAATCGTAAAAAGTGAGGGCTCTGTGGTGTAATGGTAGCACATTCACCCGGCAAGTGAGAGATCCGGGTTCGAGTCCCGGCGGAGCAAGTACTTTTTGCGATTCAATGTTTATTGAAATAAATTAAATTCGGCTATTGCCATTTATACAAATTTAATGAATGTAAATAAAAGTCAATTTGACAGGTATTTGGTCTTCCGATCATATGTTAGTTTGGTTATTTAAACACATATGTGAAAGAAACGGCCAAATACAAAATAATTGAATCGTAAAAAGTGAGGGCTCTGTGGTGTAATGGTAGCACATTCACCCGGCAAGTGAGAGATCCGGGTTCGAGTCCCGGCGGAGCAAGTACTTTTTGCGATTCAATGTTTATTGAAATAAATTAAATTCGGCTATTGCCATTTATACAAATTTAATGAATGTAAATAAAAGTCATTTGACAGGTATTTGGTCTTCCGATCATATGTTAGTTTGGTTATTTAAACACATATGTGAAAGAAACGGCCAAATACAAAATAATTGAATCGTAAAAAGTGAGGGCTCTGTGGTGTAATGGTAGCACATTCACCCGGCAAGTGAGAGATCCGGGTTCGAGTCCCGGCGGAGCAAGTACTTTTTGCGATTCAATGTTTATTGAAATAAATTAAATTCGGCTATTGCCATTTATACAAATTTAAATGAATGTAAATAAAAGTCATTTGACAGGTATTTGGTCTTCCGATCATATGTTAGTTTGGTTTATTTAAACACATATGTGAAAGAAACGGCCAAATACAAAATAATTGAATCGTAAAAAGTGAGGGCTCTGTGGTGTAATGGTAGCACATTCACCCGGCAAGTGAGAGATCCGGGTTCGAGTCCCGGCGGAGCAAGTACTTTTTGCGATTCAATGTTTATTGAAATAAATTAAATTCGGCTATTGCCATTTATACAAATTTAATGAATGTAAAATAAAAGTCATTTGACAGGTATTTGGTCTTCCGATCATATGTTAGTTTGGTTATTTAAACACATATGTGAAAGAAACGGCCAAATACAAAATAATTGAATCGTAAAAAGTGAGGGCTCTGTGGTGTAATGGTAGCACATTCACCCGGCAAGTGAGAGATCCGGGTTCGAGTCCCGGCGGAGCAAGTACTTTTTGCGATTCAATGTTTATTGAAATAAATTAAATTCGGCTATTGCCATTTATACAAATTTAATGAATGTAAATAAAAGTCATTTGACAGGTATTTGGTCTTCCGATCATATGTTAGTTTGGTTATTTAAACACATATGTGAAAGAAACGGCCAAATACAAAATAATTGAATCGTAAAAAAGTGAGGGCTCTGTGGTGTAATGGTAGCACATTCACCCGGCAAGTGAGAGATCCGGGTTCGAGTCCCGGCGGAGCAAGTACTTTTTGCGATTCAATGTTTATTGAAATAAATTAAATTCGGCTATTGCCATTTATACAAATTTAATGAATGTAAATAAAAGTCATTTGACAGGTATTTGGTCTTCCGATCATATGTTAGTTTGGTTATTTAAACACATATGTGAAAGAAACGGCCAAATACAAAATAATTGAATCGTAAAAAGTGAGGGCTCTGTGGTGTAATGGTAGCACATTCACCCGGCAAGTGAGAGATCCGGGTTCGAGTCCCGGCGGAGCAAGTACTTTTTGCGATTCAATGTTTATTGAAAATAAATTAAATTCGGCTATTGCCATTTATACAAATTTAATGAATGTAAATAAAAGTCATTTGACAGGTATTTGGTCTTCCGATCATATGTTAGTTTGGTTATTTAAACACATATGTGAAAGAAACGGCCAAATACAAAATAATTGAATCGTAAAAAGTGAGGGCTCTGTGGTGTAATGGTAGCACATTCACCCGGCAAGTGAGAGATCCGGGTTCGAGTCCCGGCGGAGCAAGTACTTTTTTGCGATTCAATGTTTATTGAAAATAAATTAAATTCGGCTATTGCCATTTATACAAATTTAATGAATGTAAATAAAAGTCATTTGACAGGTATTTGGTCTTCCGATCATATGTTAGTTTGGTTATTTAAACACATATGTGAAAGAAACGGCCAAATACAAAATAATTTGAATCGTAAAAAAGTGAGGGCTCTGTGGTGTAATGGTAGCACATTCACCCGGCAAGTGAGAGATCCGGGTTCGAGTCCCGGCGGAGCAAGTACTTTTTGCGATTCAATGTTTATTGAAATAAATTAAATTCGGCTATTGCCATTTATACAAATTTAATGAATGTAAATAAAAGTCATTTGACAGGTATTTGGTCTTCCGATCATATGTTAGTTTGGTTATTTAAACACATATGTGAAAGAAACGGCCAAATACAAAATAATTGAATCGTAAAAAGTGAGGGCTCTGTGGTGTAATGGTAGCACATTCACCCGGCAAGTGAGAGATCCGGGTTCGAGTCCCGGCGGAGCAAGTACTTTTTGCGATTCAATGTTTATTGAAATAAATTATATATATATATATATATATATATATACATATATATATATCAAGTCTTGTATTATAAGTCAAATGCAACAATATCAAACTAATATTTTTTAACAAATATGTATATATATATATATATAATATATATATATATATTATATATATATATATTTTAAACAATATTAATTGGGTTGCAACAGCATTATACGCTTCACAATTTCCTTCGCAAGTTTAATAACTTTTAGTACTATCTAAGAGAAAAAAGATCTTAGTTTCTGGTTTTAACTGAATTTAGTATCAATGCCATTTATTTTAATATTGAAAGAAAGCCCTTGATTGAAATCAAATGTTAAACTGTACTCAATAACAACTTGGAAACTATACCAAAAGTATTGTTTCATGGAAAATCTTCGTACAAGTCCATATTGTGATGCGTGGCACGTTGTACTCATAGAAAGACCTTCATCCGCGCCACTAGTACTCAATATCTGAGAGTGTGATGCGTATATAAGCGGAGCCTTACCACATCATACACAGCTCTGATGGTGTGCAACTCACCTGTTCCTATTAACAGCATGAAGAGTGATCACAACAGGTCGATAATTGGTTACGCTTTACGCAATCACGATAAAGTACCGCCATCTTTATACCTTTGAATGTGCATTATAGTTACTTTTGGTTTTAAATATGCTTACTGATGATGCATATTCACCGTGAGATAGATATATCAATAAAGTTATAACGATTTTAATGATAAAAAATATTATATGTACATATTACATCAGCCAATAATATAAATATTTCAGGTGGATTTTTTGTGTTATCTGAATGAAAAACAACATTACAAATGAACTACTATACTAGTTAAGGGTCACAACGCAAAGTCAATACCAACAGACTACCGTTTAACTACAGTGTTTATCATCCACCAATACAACCCATTAATCTAAGGCTATAACCAGAGTTTAGAACTTCTGTCGTAAGTACTCACAGTTGTTGTCGTGTTTTGTGACCGTGTCCTTTATAGGTGTTCTCTACAATTCAAACGAGACCTTTAAATAGAGCTATGAAAAAGTTCATAACACAGGCTATTATTGAATCGTACGTATACAGTTGGAAGATACATTTATCTCATTTATAGATTTCATCTTGAAGTATACAGACTGTTATTAGTGCAAATACATTGTTCGTCCATGGACGACATGAACAATGTCGTCCATGGACGAACAATATCTTCACTATACCATTTATAGTGAAGACTTTTATAAACTCTTACTAGGTATCATATTTAGTACATGCCCATGTCGAGATAATAAAGAGTAGTAAAATATGTTCATATTTTTTGTAACATAATTCATAAATAAATCCCATCTCCATCTCCCATGTCCTATGTCTAAACGATATACAATCCATATTAATTAAAATTCGCATACTTGTTATTAATTTTTTAGTAAAACTATAATTAGAATTTTATTTAATTAAAACAGTAAAAATATCAAATGATGACTATTTATCTTTTGTTATATAGTGTTAAGTGTTGATGTATATAATTCAAAATATAACGTTATTGTATACATAGTGACGGGCTGAATTATAGCTAACGATATTATGAGAAATATGATAATGTTTGATTTTACGATAACATATTTTTATTTACTATTACGTTACAGGAGGTTTAGAGAAGTTATTTCATTCATAACGTACATAACACTACTTCCTATGACATTAGCTCCGTCATTAACTAGTTCAAGCGAATGAAGTATGTGACGAAGTAAGGCACAGTGTATTTGGCCCGACTGAGAGAGGAAAGACAGTTATTGATGAGTGATTGATTACAAGCACATTCCATGTGACAGGGGAAAAGGGAGTTTTCACCGTGTTGAGGGGGGAGGTCAAATAATTATAACGTTTTTAAACAGTGGTGTAATAAAGTAGCTAAAGTACTATTTCTCTATTTGCAAAATAAACCATATTAAACTTTGTTTAGAATTGTTTTTACCCGAGTACGTATCTCTGTAGCTGTTATAGTCTATCCTACGAAATTATTAATACAATGGTAAACATATCCTCATGGAGAGGAAGCTCAAGATGTACAATGAGTTTATATTCTGTTGATATATAGTTGAGACTATTACATTTGTGTGTATTGCAAGTGACTTTTATTTGACTGTATCCAAATCGCCTTATAGTCCATCTTAAATAGAAAAAATAAAAATAATTTAAAAAATTAGAAATTTATAATTTCATGATGGTAAATAATTCAAAGGGGAAACAACACAGCATCTCTGTTTACATATTAGTCAGTAAGTTTTGATTACTGAGGTATATTTATTTTATAATGTGCCCTAAAAAACACACCATGCAATTAGTATGCATAAAATGGATAATTCTTTATTGGGAATTAACAAATAGTAGAAATCTGATAGTCGCATGTACAGTATAACACAAACTAATTTTAAATACATATGTATTTATGATGAGTGAGCATTAAACTTTAGGCAAATTACTTAAAGCTTCTCTTAATAATATTGACGACAGATTTTGTGTTGACGTTTACCATTTATAGTGAAGACTTTTATAAACTCTTACTCGGTATCATATTTAGTTTATTTGTTAATATAGTGCATCAGTGACCAATAATACAAATAATTCCTCTACTATTGGTCTCTTACTAGACCAATATGAAATGTAAAGAAAAGTTCTAAAAAAATTGTTATATATTAAAAAAACACATTTAGTACACAGCAGCTGGGGTATCCGTTGTACATTGAAGCTCATTTTTCATGAAATCACTGGAACATGGGCTGGGACGCTAAGTTAGTAAAATTGAGTGCCGCATGCTAAAATAATAGTTGTAATAATAATGTGTACATTTGAGCTGGGACAAACCTAATTTTGATCAAACAATTTGCCTTTAAAACTAAGGCTCTAAGTAAACGATAAATGTAAATTGCAAAGCAGTGTCGATATAATCACTACCAGTATATTATTACTTTTAATGCTCGCAAAGATTAATTATATTCCGGAACCATAGAGTTCAATTTAAATTTGTATGGTTTATCCACAATTTCCAGCTCGCAATTTTTTTAAAATGGAGAAATGTTGAAACCATACATATTTCTATGTTTAACGTTAAGATTTCTGTCAATGACACATTTACTAATAATAGCTTCCTCTGTATCTATTACCTATAAATTGTGGACTCTGATCTAATTAACTCTCATAAGCAGTATTCATGTTTTACGAAATTTTTTGAAATTAAATCACATATTAAACTATACCAAGAATTCTTTTTCTTCATTACTTTTATATTAAAATAGTGTTCTTTATATTATTTGAATAAGTATAAATTTCATAAATAATTCAACCGAATTGACAAAAATTAATTTAGAAGTCGAAATTACATATTAGTTCTGAAATATCACAAATAATTATTAAACACAAATTCGTTCTGACGGATTCGTCAGAACGAATGGCTCCCGCACAAAATGTACAGTTAAACCCTCTTTTTCAGTTTCTCTCTCACTTTCATTCCAAAGGGACACGTAATCGCTCTTAGAGACTTTGGAAGCTTTAGTTTTAAAAGATTTTATGTTGACATTTCTATTGAAATCACAAACATTCTTTAATACTTTTGTGTACTCAATAAACCTGCATTTATCCTCTCCTGTTTATAATGTGAGAAATTAAACGAATGCTAATATCGTTTCATCAAGGAATGTAAAAAACAATGTTTCAGGTGATTACAACATAGTAATGATATAATTCTCAAGTTTTATGTTTTTTTTACATTATTACGTACTACGTTTATTATATCATAATATTTTATGAATACACTCATATACGAGCAAAATAATTAGGCAAAGCGAGAAATTTGTTTTTTATGTACGCGCATGCGAGAGTATCTACATACGGTACTTTATCAGGAGGATTTATTTTCTACAGGTAAGATCAGAAGTAAGTAAGGTGGGGAAAACAAACTTTGAAACATGAATTTTCAAACACAACTGGCATTTGCGACGTTTAATTGTAATACAAAACTCTCTAATCCTCCTAAATTTGTGTATTTAGTGGGATTAGATTTGTGTATAATCACGTTCACACACTCTGTGTATGCAGGACAATGTAACTAGCGGGTAGTACCACCAACTATCAAGCATGTGCCACTTACAACGCACACTATTTCGGGGGAAAAAAGCATGAGCAAATACTTACCACCTTGCGACACTCTTACTAGAGTAGGACCCACGAAAGAGTGCGGTTGTCAGCCTCTATTTGTACCGGCATGGAGCCCTACGGTTACAGCGGGGAATAAGGTTGGCAACATCGCTCAATCCTCATTGGCTTCTCCAAGTTCACGTGCCAAATATAATTTTCCCTCAACTGCTCTTTTTGGTGGTCCCTACTGCAGATCTCTGTCCCTGCTCGTGTGTCGGAGCTAGTCTAATAATTTCACCATTTTACAGGTTGATGCTTACACTGTATAATAAACCATTGTGAGCTTAGATATGGAAGCAGCCTAAGGATGGGCACTATTAACTATACTTATTACTCATACCCCGCTTGTTATTTTAAATTAGTTATTTTGTTAGGAGTAATACGAGTAAGGATGGAAAATCTGCATGAAATATAAATATTGTACTAACATCCAATAAAAGTTATGGTGATAAGCAGTAAAATATATAATAATAAAATAAGACCATATATAAAAATAATTAAAGCTTGAAACCCGTCAGAACGTGTTAGTAAAAAATGTGGGACTAGTGGGCTGGGTGACGTCACCGAGACAGCTTGGAGCCACTGACGATAACAGACTCATCCAAGCTGTGAAAACAGCCCACTCTGTTACAATTCTTTGTACAAACGAGGAAAGTTATAAAAAATATTTCAAACTAATGCAGCATACATCAAATCGTATTGTACAAATGTGGCAGTATTCTAAAAATAGATAGTTGTTGATAGTATTTTGAAAATGACGGGTATCTAATTTTCGTTATGTAAAATGTCTAATAAACCAATATTTTTAACCAAATATTATACGCCATAAAAGTTTTTTATAAATCAACACTATTCTGATTATAATATCCTGTGTTAAAAAACTCTTCCTTTCTAAAAATCTGGTTATAATTAACTATTTTATGCCAGTTTTCGTATTACAAAGGCAAAATAAATGTCCCATCACTTGACAGTATTCAAACAGCGTATATTTGCATGAGCTGTTACTGTGATAAAAACTGAGACAGACTATTAAGCTTGTATGAAAACGAAATTAACACGTTTTTTAAGATCAGTTTTTCTATTGGTAGTGTTATAGAAAATCGCAATTTATTAGACATGTTTGGGTTTATGAATAGGTATACTTTTAGCATTTAATCAATGTTCTTAAATGTATATATTTGTTATTATTATCTTTACACAGATTTTATACCGGTTATTTTCAGTTCATTAATTCATGTTTTATCTTTTTAATCCCTTTTAAAAACGGGAAATGCGGATTTATTAGAGGAATATTTACAAACGTTCTCTCCTTCAAGTTTGATATTCATTTGTAATATGTATGTAGATTGAAATATACTCGTATAATAGAAATGTATTTTGATATCAACTTAAGCTCCTTCATAAATAGTGAACCGATGGACAGAACAGCGGAACTGTGAAAGAGAGCTTCATTTGGAAAATGTATGAGTCTATTCAGTCCGATTTAAAAAATAAATTTTTCATCTCCATGTTGGAATAGGGTTTAGATAGCTCTCTTAGCAATCTTGACAACATAAAATAAACATTGGATACCTGCGAAATATGCTATCACTGAAAGATCGGTTACATATCCTTAATATTTCTTTAAAACATATCTGATCACATTATGTTATTTCTTATATATCTTTCTTAATTGTGCTGTTATTTTTAGTAGTTATGGACATAAGGAAATACATGTCATGTAGATTTTAAACTTCACAATTACATTGCAGTTGTTGCGCAAATTCTAAGCGGTTAAGTGGCAGTAAGTATTATAATTAACTCTGATTAACATTGATCCATCTACGTGCATACAATATCATTTGTGACAAATATAAAGTCGGTAGTCACATTATTAAAATGCTAACTCAAATTTATTGCATTTTTTTTTATTTATGAAATTACTGTATTCCTAAAAACCCTAAATATGTGTTTTAAAAACTTTATCATAATTTATAATAGTATAGACACTTTATAAAATATCTATACTAATATTATTGAAATCCATTCTAAAATGTACTGTTATCATTACTGGAACCCAATTATTTATTCAATTATAAAAAAATATGTTACAGTTTTTTCCACTTTTCCAACCTTATATATTAAATTATTTCTTTTTCACTATCGTACGGAGTGATATTTTACTGTTATTTTAATAAGTCAACAAAATATAAGTGAAGGAAAAATTCGTTCAATTATTAAATGAATATTAAGTAAGTAAGAGGCAATGCCCTTAACTTTCAATTGCCTGCGTGTTTGTTAGTTGGCTGTTGCCGTGTTACAACACTTGTATCAACAGCGACTGTCCTACGCTAGTCTCTAAGGACTGTTTACCACAGGGTAGATCGATTAGTCAATTCCCAGACATCACTCTACTTACTCTAAAATGAGGTCACTAGTCACGTAATATACAGTGATACAACACGTGTTACAACAGTGACTGTCCGGCGCTAGTCTCTCAGGACTGTTTACAACAGGATACATCGATTAGTCAATTCCCAGACATCACTCTACTTTGTACTCTTGACACTTACGACATCCATTTCAGTGATATCAGGATGGTTATTATTGTAATATAATTGAATTTTTTTACATAAATTTTGAGATTGTTAATTTGTAGTGAATTAATGATGACATAATATGTTTGCGTTTATTGCAATATCAAGTTGTATTAGTTATGCTTAAATGAACAAATTTAAAATGATTTAACAATAACTAATAATTTACGGAGCGTTTAACGAAGCGTAACATACCAATTGTCGATTGGCAGAATTCGATTTCCGTGTGTCTACAAATACGGTAATTGTCGAGCTAGCTGATTTGTAGGGTTTAAATTAGTGCTCGTCTGAACTGGAAGCATTGGCTAATAGGGCATCTGGAATAGTCATATTGTCAAAGAGACAAACGTTAAATAAACAAGTTAGTAAACAATGTATATGGTGGGCGCAAATCATAAAAATATTTAAGTAACAACAGTATATATGATGAAGTTACTTTTTTAGATTGGCTGTGTTTTTTACAAAAGTTTAAACTTAGGACCTCAACCTTCAATAACATTTTCACAAAAGGTCAAACGGTAAAGGACATTTGTATCGCGTCACGTTACATGGGATTGCTGATTAAAATGAGATGGAAGGAGCGTGGTTCTCAACAAATATATTGTACTTTTTCCGTGTCAACAGTTTTCATAATTCGCTTTGGTAGAATTTTCACTACGTGCAGCACAGATACTTCGGCCGGTTCGTGTCCCTGTTGTGCGTCTGCGGTAGGCCTACCATGTATGTGTTCCTTAAAATGTTTTTTGTCGTATGTTTTATTTGTTAAATTGTATGTTCTCGTATTATTATGTGTTTTATACTTCGTTTGACCTACGTGTTTTTATACTGCTGGCAATGGGAATTTCGTCCCAAAACATGAGTAGTGACAGTTCTAAAAATGCGAAATTTGGAACTGATACCAAGGTAATGTACCATATATCTGTCTACAGTTATGTTCCTTAGATATTACAAACATGAAATTATGTAATTTCATTTAACTCACTTTCTTGTCTGTCTGCTAATTTACAATGCATTATCGACTGTAAACTAACTTTGTGAACATGTCCTCAAAAGTTTTAATCATTGCTCACAACTTTTTAACAGTTCTCTAACACACACTGATTTACTAATATAATTTACAGCATGGTTCATTTTCACTACATGTCCTTTAAAAACAAATGGATTACCTTCTACTAATTTAAAATTATTATTTCTCTCTCAATAGATAGGAAAGTTTATTATTTTCCTGGTTTTTAGGGACTGTTCGGTTTGTATTTCTATGTGTAAGAGGTGTATAAGGAAATGTTACAATCCATTTTAAACTGACGATTGTAGCACCTAGGGTTGTGCTCTTAGAACATATTCATATTCAAAATTATCAATGTAGAGGTTAATTAGTTTGGCAGTTGTTTTTTCTGTCTTTATGCGCGATAAATTTCAAAAGATTTAGTCAGAAGGTTAATATTTTGTGTAAAAACTCCACCTATACTACCTCTATATCTGTCTAGGTACCTATATGTAAAAGGTTAGCAATGTTCCGTGAGTCATTCTCCGGGCCAGGATATTGTCTACCATTATACGCACGCGTAGCAGTTCACGATGACTCGGAATTTCCCTTGAGTTTAAACCTTGTTAAAAGCAGTTTGCTTATAATCGTCATCTTTATGTTAAGAAATATATTTTAATTTCAAATTTATTATCTCTAATAAAATGTGAACAAACATTAAGCATAATTAGTTAAGATAAAGTCATCATACTATTCTAAAAAATACTAATTTTCCGAGTGAGGCAATCCAAAGAAAATTCAGGAAATGTACATTTTCGGTGTTGTGAGCTTAATCCTGTTGTACCGCAGTTGAAGTGAAGTTTAAATTATATTACGTGATGTAGGTAAATATCCATAAACATATTTAAAGTATAGAAATGTTTTGTGGAAGCATAAGTATGACAACTAGTATGTTATATCGTAGACCAAACTCTCATACTTACAAATCCACTTGTGATGCGGTGTGTACAGGCACTGTGATCACGATGTAGTACAGGGTGTTTTACATCATTTAAACCCTTTTAGAGAAACAGAGTTTAAAGAGTACTTTTTATCAGAGGCCAAAGATCACTCTCTAAATGTACTCTAAGAGCTGTGAATGTAAATCTCGTTATTACTAGTGTGACGTCGGGGCCCATGTTCCCGCCGTCTGGAAGTACTGGAGGGGGAGGTCAGCAAGGTGAGCGCCCGAGGCGGTGTGTACGTGAGAGGACTCCGGCGCGAGCGGACGTCCGAGCTCCCTGAGGGCCGATCTAGTGTAGGGCTTAGCCAAGTGATGGTCGTGACGCGTGGTGTCCATGGGTTCGGAAGTGTTGTCGTTTTAATAAATTTGCTGTAATCTGAGCTGCGTTTGATTCCTGAGTACACCCCCTTCGCCCCAGCTGAGCAGGAGGCGTGACAAATTGGTGGAGGCGGCGGGTATCCTGAGGTGATCCAGAACCAAAGACGGATTAACGATCCCAGGTTAGTAATATAATATTTAATAGTAATATAATATAATAGTGAATATTTCTTTTTAAAATTCGGATTGTTTTTTTTAGTAAATTGATTAAGTTAAAAAAAAAAATGTAGATTGAAAGAACAAGAGAGTAAGTTAGTTTTTGATCCAAATAATTGTAGTTACCTTTTGAAAGCAAAGTGTAATTTGGAGTAAATAATTTTATTTGTTTTCTCGTAGCTTGTAAGCCGAACATAATTTTGTAGTTGTTGTAAGAGTAGCCTACTTAGCAGCCACAGTGCGTCGAACCAAGGTACCGGTAAGGGAGGCAACCTACCCGTGATGTAAACAAAGCTGTTTCTTTTTATTGGTGAATAGAATAATTTTGAGAAATAGTTTGTGTTGTTATAAAGTGGTTTAAGAAAAAAAAAAAAGAAAAGAAAAAAAAAGAGAGCTTGTCCATGGGTAGGCCAGGTCAAACCCAATTGGTACGACGACTGTCGCGGCATTAATATGTTGTGGTGTTTTGAATAACCCTTGTGTTCAGGGGAATGTGTATATTTAAATTGTTGATTTTATTTGGATTGTGATAGTGATTTTGATTTTGTTTTGATTTAATTTTGTTCTGATTTGGTTTTTATTTAAATCTTAATTCGTGATAGGGTGGAGCAATCGTATGTCGTCCCCAAACATCAAGTTTAGTGTGAAAACAAGAAGTCAGTCAAGGCTGACATCAGTTAGTGAGGTTCCCGAAGACCCAGGACAACCCCAAAGACATCTTGAGGAAGTAAGAACCGTAGCTGAAGTAGATTTAATTCCCCTACCTGGTAGTGGTCCTGACGGTGAAGAGGAAGTAGAAGCTATGGCTGAAGCCAGGGGGCCTGTTATTACTCCAGGAAAGTTCAGGGGCGGAATGGAGGACAACGTGGAGGAGTATCTAGCCCAATTTGGAAGAGTGGCAAAGGCCAATGGCTGGAACGAGGATAAGATGTTGGTTATTCTCCCCTGTTACCTGGAAGGGGCAGCTCTGAAATGGTACGAAAACCTAGAGCAATCTTTAGGAGCCAATATCACCTGGGAGCGGGTAAAGAATGGAATGAAGGATACGTTTCAAGCAATCGCTTGGGATGAACAGATGGAGTTCCGACTGCGCATGCGGATGCAAGGGGAGGAGGAGCCCGTAGAATCGTATGTACAAGATGTGTTAAATTTATGTTCAAAAGTGGACCCCGGAATGAACGAGAGAACTAAGATCAAACATGTTTTAAGAGGATTAAGGCCATCTCTATTGGAGAAAGTGATGGTGATGACCAATGACACTCTAGAAAGCCTACTGGCTAACGTAAGGAAGATCCAGACCGCACGTTTCATGGCTGGACAGCGGGTAGACCACCTACTGGGGGAAGTCTCATCAAAGGCGACAACTACAGGGAACGCCAGTCAGCCATCCAAGACGGAAAGAACACAGGAGCTAGAAAGCAAACTAGAAAAACTTAACATCTGAATTTGCCAAGTTAAGCATGCGTCTTCTAGAACAGCAGGAGAAGAATCGAGATACACGAGGCTGCATGACTGAGAACAATAAGCAACAGCCAAGGGTTCAGTTCGAAGTTCCGAGGGAAAGAAGAGCACAAGATGGTGAACAGTATGGAAGGTGGAACCGAGGGAGAGCAAGAGGAGCCTACTCCACCTCGAATCGTGGAAGAACTAGTGACGGTCGAGTGATATGCTACCAGTGCAATAGACCCGGTCATTATGCTGTTGCCTGTCGCTCAGGAAATCAGGGAAACGACAGAGGGAACCACTAAATCAGGGAGCGAGTGGTTCCGCTAGAATGAGCTCCCAACAACAGAGGATGAGCGTCTTGTGCCAAGAACATGAGCGCCGAGAATGGCATGACACATGGAGGAGATACAACCGTAATCCACGCCATGAGTATCGCCGTGAGGATTTTACCAACGCTATACCCAAGGAATTCCCTCGTCCCGAGGCCAGTACTGTTAGGACCGTGGGAGTATTGGAAATAAAAGGAAAATTAAATCAGAGGACAATGCCAATAATATTAGATACTGGGGCCTGTGTGAGTTGTGTTGATGAGAATCTGGTAGCCAACGTGAGAGACAGGATTAAAGCAGTACAAGGAATGAATGTTAAGACAGCCACCGATGAGCCGGTACAGATTTTGGGTAGAATAGAAATTATCTTAGAAATCAGCCACTGTGTGATATTGTTCCCAGTGTTTGTGGCCAAAGGAGTGGGTGACTGTTGTATCCTGGGTAACGATTTCCACCTGAAGTTTGGTACAACAATAGATTTCTCGAGGAGAAGAGCCCAATTTATAATCGCCAACGGAAGAAAAATCTCAGTAGATTTCCTCAGCGCGGAAAAAGACGCCAAGTATTTGCGTCCACCTCCAGACCCCTCGTGGTTGAAGCACATACAGTTTGAAGAAAGACAACAGATACAGGCGAGAGTAATATGTGATGATTCTACTGAACTCCCTCCAAGAAGTCAGAGACTCCTGAAAATTAAGTACGAAGGTTTGTTGCCCACTTTAGGAGTTATGGAACCAAAGGAAGGAATTTTTAGAGAAAAAATCTGTTCTATTGCCCTACGGATTGACTCACGCCGAGCCACCTAACCAAGTATTGGTGATGAATCTGGCAGATGATAAAAGGTGCCTACAAAGAGGCGAAGTGTTAGCGGAGGTATATGAAATCTGTGAACTGCGAGAAGAACCGACCAGCGAAGTCGAGGGAGCAAGACAAGAAAAGAGCGAGCTTGAGGAGGCGAACATAGATATTAATCCGCAATTATCTCCAGAGAAAAGAAAAGCCCTACTTAAACTGCTGACAGAGTTTAGAGACCGCTTTGCCTGGAATAAATCTCAAATAGGACGAACAAACGTATGTGAACTGGCCATTCCGCTCACTGACGATACCCCAGTGCATCAACCTCCCTATAGGGTGTCGCATCGTGAGCGAGAGATTATCAGGGAGCAGGTGGATGAAATGCTAACGAAAGGAGTCATCCGGAAAAGTAATAGCGCTTACGCATCCCCAGTTGTACTCGTAAAGAAGAAGAACGACACATGGAGGTTCTGTGTAGATTACCGTAAATTGAACCTATGTATCCAAGATCTAGCGTATCCCTTACCATTAATTGGAGATATATTGACATACTTGAACGGATGTCAATGGTTCTGCACCCTCGACCTGAACTCTGGTTATTGGCAAATACCAATTAAGGAGGAGGATAAGCACAAAACTGCTTTTATAACGGCAGACGGCCTTTGGGAGTGGGAATGTACCCCCTTTGGACTCAAGACTAGCCCAGCGGTGTTCCAGAGATGTATGGACCAGGTACTAGCAGGGTTGAAATGGGGGAGCTGTCTGGTTTACCTTGATGACGTATTGGTCATGGCACCAGCATATGATGGACATGCTGAGCAGATTAAGGCAGGTCTTGGAAAGGCTTAGATCAGCCTCTATGACTCTTAATCCAACCAAATGTTCGTTCGGGTATAGCGAAGTCAAGATCTTAGGACATACGGTAAACGCCCCAAGGTATAAGTCCCAACCCTGACAAGATACAAGTAGTAAAAGACTTTGAGGCTCCAAGACGACTAAGAGCTCTGCGATCATTTATTGGTATGTGTAATTATTACAGATCTTTTGTGCCGAATTTCTCTAAGGTAGTTGGTCCTTTAGTCCATCTTACCAGGAAGGATGTAAGATTCCATTGGGGTCCTGAACAGGAGGCAGCCTTTGTAGATCTGAAGGAGCGCCTGACATCAGCTCCAATTCTGAGACATTTTGACCCAGAGTTGCCCATTGAGTTGCACACTGATGCGAGTGACCAAGGAGTAGGCGCAGCCCTTATGCAAAAGGATGGAGAGACAGTGCTTTCCAGTAGCGTATGGTTCGCGAAGGTTATCGGACGCCGAGAAGAAATACACTACAAACTGAGAAAGAGTGCATCGCTGTGGTCTGGGCGGCGCAACATTTTAGGCAGTTCTTGTGGGGCCGAAAGTTTACTATAGTGGTGGACCACCACGCGCTATGTTGGTTAGATAAGAACAGAGACCTATCGGGCAGACTGGGCCGTTGGGCTCTCAAACTTATGGAATTTGACTACAAGATTAAACACAAGCAAGGGAGATTGCACGTGGTACCAGACTGTCTATCCAGGAATCACGGAGGGGTAGACGATCCGGAGGATCAGGACAAGACCAATGATATCCCAATGTTAGCAATTAACCTGAAAGATCTCACCAGTCTACAGAGAGAAGATCCCGATTGCAAGAGGATAATAGAAGCAGTTCAAGACCCCGACGGAGCAGCTAGCGCAGATCGACGGTTGGCTAAGAGCTTTATGGTTGAAGACGGGTTACTATATAAGAAGAATGTCGCACATGTAGGTCACAAGAAGTTACTAGTGATCCCAAAAAGTATCAGAGATGAGGTGTTATTTGAATGTCATGACAGTCCGTTATCTGGCGGCCATCTGGGGTTCAGTAAAACATTCTTCAAGATAAAAAGCAGATACTACTGGCCAAATATGGTTAAGGAAGTTGAACGATACGTAAAAACGTGCCCGGACTGCCAGAGTCGCAAGACACCCAAACGAGCAGCCGCAGGGCTCTTACAACCTATTCCCGTGGGACAGCCATTAGATACCATAGGAGTGGACTTCTTGGGACCGTTTCCGAGGTCAGCGAAAGGGAATGTGTATATAATAGTAGCAGTAGACTACGCCACAAAGTGGGCAGAGGCCGAGGCAACGAGAACCACGACTGCTGAAACAACAGCGAGGTTCCTAGTAAACAGGATATTCTGTAAGTTCGGGTGCCCAAAGAAGATATTGTCAGATAGAGGGACGAATTTCACATCCTCCTTGGTGAAAGAATTGTTAAAAGGATTGGGAATACGACCAGTATTTACAACTGCCTACCACCCCATGTGTAATGGACTGACAGAACATTTTAACGGTACTTTGGCCCAAATGCTGTCGAATTATGTCAGCACTAACCAGAGAGACTGGGATTTGTATGTAAGCCTTACTTGCTTTAGCTATAACACATCTGTACAAGAGACCACTCGACACACACCCTTTTTCCTTATGTATGGTCGAGAAGCACGACTCCCCATAGACGTGTCCCCTACGCCAACATGCGTCAGAGGACCCACAAGTCGAGGAAGTGCTGGAGAGAGTTCAGAAGTGCCGTGAAGACGTACAGAAGATAGTCAGCGGTACACAGAAGAAGCAGAAACAGAGGTTTGATAGGACCCATCGACATGTGGAATTTGAACCAGGGGAACAAGTAATGGTGTGGACTCCCATCCGCAAGAAGGGTAGATCGACTAAGCTGCTACACAGATGGTATGGACCATACCAGGTCGAGGCTAAGCTATCGGACGTGAACTACGTGATACTAGTCACCAAAGGAAAGAAGCCTCCGTTCCAGGACACAATTCACGTTAGTCGGCTGAAGCGGTACTACCCTAGGACACTGTGAGAGGGTTATGGTAAACAAAACAAAGTGGACTAAAAGTAGTTGTAAATAATATTTAGTAAAAGGTAGATTAATAATTATTAATGTAGGACCATGTTCAATTTTTGGACTTTCCAATTTATTGTGAATTGTAGTGAGTGGTAGTAAAACCTTAACATTAGTGCACGAAATGAGGAACTCATGACGGTGTGCTTCACGACAATAAATAGCCGGTGAATGAACTATGAACGTGCCGTCAGCAAGATCAGAGTTCGAACGGAAGGGGAGAGTGTAAAGACCTTGCTGAGGACAATTCGTTCGGTTAGTGTCGGTGTCGCGTGGACATAAGTGAACTGAAGACAACCTGAGTCCCATAATCGTGGTTCATTATATATATTCATATACGTTTATTCTCCGAACTGATTTAATAATTTTCAAATAATTGCTATTTATCGTACAGTGTTTAACTTTGTATTTCTTGTTTAATTGTGTTATTTGTGTGTGTACCTAAGTCCTGACAGAGACAGGAACGAGGTGAGCGGCTATGGAATACCAGATAGCGGTGATGTATCTAGTTACGTGTAAGTGTATTTTGTTTGCAGTCGCAGTTACCGGGATGCACAGCGACACCCGGGTGCCGATATCTGTAACTACAGGGGTGTACTGGAAAGAGATACCCGAGATGGTGATGTACGAGTCATCAGTTCCTCTAGTGTATCAAAGTGTGTTGCCAGAGGTCGATATGGCTCATTTGTCACTGCCACAGAATAATGGTTTTTGTAACAGAGTATTAAATGATCCCCAATGTATGTTGTTCGCATGGATTCTTCAGGCCGATAAAAGAATAGGACAGCAAGTGAAATGGCTGAACTCGAGCCTCAGTGGGAAATCCGATGTATATGTAAAGTCTAATAGTATGTCTGCTAGAGTCCAGAGGAGTTTAAGTGTGATAGGAGATTTCGCCCATTGGTGCTGTGGAGTAACGACTAAACGACAGTTAAAACCTTTATTCACTAATCAATATTTAATGTCAAAATTTGAAAATAGCTTAAGTGAGCAAGTAACTGAAGCCTTTTCAGAAATAGAGAATGTCAATTTAGGTATGAAGAATTACAGTGCAGAAGTAGAGAGGACCTTCGCACGTGTCGTGGATGTTGGCGTTAACATAACCAAATTAATCGATCGATTTCAGAAGCAGGAATTCACAAACGAACAGAGAAATGATCACAAGAGTTTTAGTTTGTTACAGGTGAGCGCGCACCATACAGTACGTCAGTTACAATTGTTACAACTTGTTACACGCCTAGAGATATTGAGTCAATGTCGAGAGGGGAAGATCCCGAATTCTATAATAACTGTAGATAAGCTAAGAGAGGATTTAACAAAATTAACAGTTGCATTAAAAGCGGACAGCTATGACCTAGCGATACCAGTGGAGGAAGTGTCTAAATACCTTAAGTTAGAAATAGCTGATTGTGTAATTTCTGGTAACTCAATCTTAATAAATTTGCAGATTCCAATCAAGAAACTTACGTCCCAATGGAGATTGTATACCCCTTTAATAATACCTTTTGCGTGGAATAACCAGACTTGTACCATTAAGCAGGAAACGTCATTTGTGGTTAACAGTGAAGACAGTATGGTAGTGATACAGGGAGCAGCCTTGCAGCACTGTCAGCCGAATATTAATCCACTATGCTATGTCCCTAGATAACGCCGGTGATGCTGTGTCCGGATCACGTTGCCCTAGAAAAACATTTATGGGTGCGACCATACAAGAGCTGAGCTCACTATGTGTATTTTCATGTGTATCAGGTGACGTGCCACTTATCACCCAGATAGACGACTTCACCTACGTACTAACCCATATTGTTGAGCATTTAGAGTTTGTGTGCAGATACACTTCAAACACTACAGTTAAGATAACAGAGCGTAAGAGCCTGGGTGCACTACACGTGAGAGTGCCGTGTGATTGTAGCTTAGTCGCTGACTCCCACATTTTGGTTTCAGAAAGCTATCCGTGTGGACAGGAAGCGGATAAGTTAGCTGTGGCACACATACTTCCAGCTTCGTGGTCAAAATTAAAAACTTTGAAAATCACCTCTAAAATTAATCATGTTTCCAGCACTTTCGAGACACTAGACGAATGCTTAGACAACGAATGGCCTAGTCAGCTGCCGCACTGGAATTTATCTTTTTCAGAACATAGAAAGTTAGAGAGCCCGACGCTTAAGGTTTTGTCAGTGGAGAGGGACATGTATACATCACTGTCAGCCGTGCTGCACTCCATTTATTTTTGTTTACTAACCATAATTGTTGTGAGAAAATCCCCATCTAGTAGGCTTAGGTATAGGAGCATTTGTGAGAGCAGAAAATGAAATATTCTCCCCGAATCAGGAACAATTTATTGTGGATTTATTTTGTGGCATTATAATAATATTGGTTCTGATTGGTTGTCGGTACGTCGTGGGATTATGGGTAAACTGGAGATCCAAGGTATCGAGACGAAAAGGCGACGGCATAGCGATGACCGCCAAACGTGACGTCAGAGACGATGGCTTGCCAAAGAACTTACCTATCACGGAGGTCGATGGAAAGGAGCTGAGAATCACTCTTGAATGGTGGGACCAAGTTCGTGATCAGGTATAAAAGGATACCAGGTAATCGTTGTAACCATAGGTAAACTTCGAGGTAAACTGTATAACTGTGAACGTTATAGTGTATGATTAATAAAATGTCTAAAATATAATTATTTCAGGAGATTATTGTTATCATGAATTCGTAAACATGTAAGTCCAGTGTGTGAATGAAAATGTGGGGAGTGTGAAAGTTTGAATGAAAAAAAAAAACGAGTGGCCACTCAGAGTGAATGTGAGTGAATATGATTATTAGCTAATATAAAGAGTTTATATTTCAAAACTGTTTATTATGATTGACTAGGTGAAATACATGTTCTGTTTTCAGCGGTACGTATACATACGCCAATATCAGCGTGGGGAATGGTTTAGAAGTTGATTTTGACTAATAATAATTAAATTGTAAACTCATAATTATTCTGTAAATACAGGGGACCCTTGAAATAGTTTTAGAATTCCTAGATTAGGTTAAGACTTAATGTTTAAGAGGATTGGTACGTCGCAATGACATAATAATTTTGTTAGTAAAATATAATTGCCTATTGTATTATAACACTGATGTAAAACAGTTAATAATAATTTATGTTGTTCTTCCAGTTGTCATTAACGTAATTATGAATTAAGCGTTGACAAGTTAGTTTCTAAACTTGTAACACTGTATACGAAACCAAATGTTGTATATGGTTATGCTAACCAATGTTAAGAAATAAGTAATTACTTTTGTAATTTGTTTGTAATTTGGGGAATAAAAATAATCAAGTATTAACTTGTCAATGCATACAAAGTAACTTATAAGTTGTTCGGGTATAGTTAGCTATTAACATATTCTTGTGTGGTATTGAGGTAGTTATGTTAAAAGGTAGTTAGATGTATGTAAAGAATAAAATTTAAGAGATAAGAGCTTTGTTTAAAAACGAAGTCATTTCATGCTAAGTCTTAGAGCACCGGTGGGAAGTCCAGTAGCTCAGAGCCAGGCCGGTGACCCGAGAGGTCAGGTGACCAGAGAGGCCGGACGGCTACTGCTGACCACAGCTACTTTTGTCACGTAGACACTGCCGCTGTGCACAACTTCAGTTACAAAACTTTGTACCACCTCTTGCACTGTAAAATATCTGTATCCTGTAGTACATGGTTACGCTTATAATGTCCTACTATAGTTTGTTTCACTTGTCTATGTTAATAAGTAGGAAGATGTCAAATATCTAGAATAGCCTTGTCGTGGACTTATAATTACAATTATTTAGTTTGGGTCCCTATAATAATATCCACTTTGTAAGGTTTATTATATATAAAAAAAAAAAAGTGTTTTTGCAATAGTAAGTTATAGTATGGGTAGATAATAAGGATTAATGTACTAGTTAGTAATTTGGTAAATAGTTCTAATAATAATATTATCATGTTTGAGTTGGAATATCGTCATTGTACTAGATCATAAGAAAGGGCAATATAAAGGATTAATATATTTTGTTTTGTATGACTCGCACAGAACAGCTGAATGGTTCCGGAATGTGTCATGAACTCATTTATTCATATACAATTATAATTTCTCGTTCAAAAAATTATAAAGACATGTAAAGTTGATTAATGTACTTTTAATATAAAATGTCGAATATACCTACACGTAAGGATAAATGTATAATATAAGGGAATGGACACCACCGCGGGTATTTAAGAGTAAGTTTCTATGAACTAATGTTTCTGTCAAATAAATGCGATTACACCAATAGCAAACATTGCTAACTAGAGTAGGTAGATAGGCTCTCGTAGGACAACATGTTTTTTGTAGAAGGCAATCCTTTGTGAGGAACGATTCATTGCCTGTTGCTGGAATAACATTAAAATTAATAAACTTTCCCTGGAAATGTATTAGTGAAGCGGTACCGATGGGAGCGAACGACTGAGGCTCGTGATCGGGCCGTCCCAACTTCAGAGACTTTATGTATGATCGAGCCGTCCCAACGCCAGAGACTTTATGTGTTATCGGGCCGTCCCAACGCCAGAGACTTTATGTGCCAGTGTAAATGACTGTCCCTGAGAAGTGGCTGCCGCAGTGTCGTTGTTCCCCTTGTGTTTCCTCCACATCTAAAGACAACTATTGACTGTTGGAGAACCCCGACCGCTAGCCACACTGTTAGCGATACGCGGCGAAAACGTGAGGGTAGACGCCATGGTAACTTGTGCACGTGACCCCCGCCGCCCAGCTGAACACAACCAAGGGACCAGCTGCCAGGGCCTGAAAGAATGAAGAAGTCGAACTCCTAGAGGGCATCCACCCCAACAACCACCCTTAATTTGGCTGGGGGTGTGTGACGTCGGGGCCCATGTTCCCGCCGTCTGGAAGTACTGGAGGGGGAGGTCAGCAAGGTGAGCGCCCGAGGCGGTGTGTACGTGAGAGGACTCCGGCGCGAGCGGACGTCCGAGCTCCCTGAGGGCCGATCTAGTGTAGGGCTTAGCCAAGTGATGGTCGTGACGCGTGGTGTCCATGGGTTCGGAAGTGTTGTCGTTTTAATAAATTTGCTGTAATCTGAGCTGCGTTTGATTCCTGAGTACACCCCCTTCGCCCCAGCTGAGCAGGAGGCGTGACACTAGAAAATGTTCTTACCATGACAGATGAATGGTCAGTGATCCAATGTTCTAACCTCAATACAATGGATTCTTAACTTTTATTCTTTTAAAGAACAAAACATATAAGAAGAAATATATAAACTTATCATTAAAACATTTTAATATTGATTTTAAAAGTATTATAAATATATAATCTTGGACTGTTTTCTTACATGCTCTCGATTTGTGTATATAATTGTATCTACTTTGCAATAATACATTTTATTGTATTTTATAATTATAAAATTTTTTACGTCCAAATACATTTATTTAAATATGAAATCGCAATAATAACTTATGTTCAAAAATAATGAAACCGAAATCATGTGTGTCTTATAAAGTGTGTAACCTGAAACTCGTAAGCCTGAGACTGTTATCTTGCTCAACTCCATGGTACGTCTACTACATTAGGAAGGGAAGACAATGTAAGTATAAATATGGGTTTTTACGAAACAAATAAAGGTTTCATTTAAGGGTATAATTAAATATGACTCAATCCGGTTAACCTAGAGTAGATAAATTGATTAACTTCCAGTGGGGATGAAGCAGTTCCAGTATAGTGCAGAATGGAGATGCCTACATGGAAGTGGCTCAGAGCCATTGTCCGGGAGTGAAAGTTTTGTTGCTCCCAAGAGGATTTTAGGTGTGGCACTTTACATCTCCAAGCGACCATGTCGTAAATATTGAACGAGGCGTCTTTATATTTTATGACACTACTTATCATCCCCTTTCCTACCATTAAGTGAGTCGACTTCGGTATCAAGATCATTAAAGGTGTACTTGCAACTTAACTAGTTTTAACAGGAAACGCAATAAAAATATTGTCTACAAAGCTTGGCCTTGCAATTCCTCCCATTAAGTATTAATTGTTTTAAAAGTCTGTTTATGTTTTGGTAAAATATTTATAATATTATCATTGGTAAAAAATGTACTGTAGCGTTTATAATTTATGGTAAACTTGGTAAATAATAACAAATTATTAAATTTAATATTATTAAATAAAATAAACAAACGTGCATTTACGTAAAAAGAGAATCTGAACGTAAGCAGTTACTTACATATTTTTTCTTTAAAGTAACTATTACATTTTAAAGATCCAAAGTAATATATATATAACATCTAATATATATATATATATATATATATATATATATATATATATATATCCATGTTCTCTTTTTGACTGAGCGACCTGTTAAAATATCAAACCTCTGTTATATTACTCTGTAGAAAAATATATTTTTATATATCAATCTTCATGTAAGTAACTTTAATATAATTGGTAAATCTTTTGTGAATGTATAACAAACGTAAAAGATTCATTTGAGATAACTTAATGTTTCTCAAAAATGTATTTAGTAAGAATGAGAAATCGTATCCTAAGATTGTATTGAAAGGCTCTATACTTACTTAAAACTTATTGAAAACTATACTATATTTTTAGCATTAATGTAGTTAAATACTACATGTAGTTAAACGTATGTGTCAGTTTGAAATAATATCTTAATATTTCAGTGACAAGATAATAAAAGATATATCTCGGGAACAGTGTCAATTCTATTGCTGGAGAAGGGCAACACAACAACTCGCACAAAACATTCATTAACTAGAATGATACTGTTTGCTAATTGTGTATTGTTTCGTTTATAGCAGTCCTGTAATTGAAACTTCACTCTACCACAGCTTGCATTCTCTAAATTGTTTAGGTCAGCATATTACTTACTAAGATTTTCTTGTTTTACCTAGAATTCAATGTAATGAGAATAAAGAAATATCTGTGTAAGCAATTCATATTATAAAAAATATTTATACACTTCTATGCTATTTAATAACATATTTTTCCTAAACTAGCATAAAAACCATAACCCTAAACGTGTTGTCTCGAACCCTCGACTTATTTTTATAGTTGATTAATTGTATAAAACTAATTTCAATTTTTACAACAGTTCTTTCTTGTGCAGGTTTGATCCAAGAACAGATTATAACTACAAATTACAATTAAAATCCAAGTATGTGGTATAATTATTGTCAACCGGATGAATAGAAAATTATATAATCTATTCCCCAAATAATCACATAGTACAATCACATTACACTTTATATGTGTTTATTGAGAACAACCTAAAACCATCGTTGTTTACTTACCAACAATCAGTATTTTTATCTAACAATTCAGTAGGAGTAGCTGAGTAGTTGTATGTCCTGATTGTCCTGATAGAACAATTATAGTTCCGCCACTCACTTGAGGATAATGAGAATTCCTTGAATCAAGTATTATCAGTTGAATCAGATAAATAAATTTTAAAAAAATTTCTTGTAACTCCCTAAAAACATTTAAATTTACAATAATGCACATGAAACTAGTCGTAATCGGACTATTTGAATGGTAAATATTTTTTTTATTGACATTGTTTTTAAAACTATACATGAAAATGTTCATCGTGGTGGCCAAAAATTAACTGTGTAACATATATAAAAAACCAAAATCAAAGGAAAACCAAACTAGACGTCTCACAGAAAAATAATATTTAGGGTCAGTCAACGCTATTGAGGGTATAATTAAATATGACTCAATCCGGTTAACCTAGAGTAGATAAATTGATTAACTTCCAGTGGGGATGAAGCAGTTCCAGTATAGTGCAGAATGGAGATGCCTACATGGAAGTGGCTCAGAGCCATTGTCCGGGAGTGAAAAGTTTTTGTTGCTCCCATAGAGATTTTAGGGTGTGGCACTTTACATCTCCAAGCGACCACCATGTCGTAAATATTGAACGAGGCGTCTTTATATTTATGGACACTACTTATCATCCCCTTGTTCCTACCATTAAGTGAGTCGACTTCGGTATCAAGATCATTAAAGGTGTACTTGCAACTTAACTAGTTTTAATAAAACAGGAAACGCAATAAAAATTATTGTCTACAAAGCTTGGGCCTTGCAATTCCTCCCATTAAGTATTAATTGTTTTTAAAAGTCGTTTATGTTTTGGTAAAATATTTATAATATTATCATTGGTAAAAAATGTACTGTAGCGTTTATAATTTATGGTAAACTTGGTAAATAATACAAATTATTAAAATTCTAATATTATTAATAAAAATAAACAAACGTGCATTTACGTAAAAAAGAGAACTGAACGTAAAGCAGTTACTTACATATTTTTTCTTTAAAGTAACTATTACATTTTAAAGATCCAAAGTAATATATATATAACATCTAATATATATATATATATATATATATATATATATATATATATATATATCCATGTTCTCTTTTTTGACTGAGCGACCTGTTAAAATATCAAACTCTGTTATATTTACTCTGTAGAAAAATATATTTTTATAATATCAATCTTCATGTAAGTAACTTTAATATAATTGGTAAATCTTTTGTGAATGTATAACAAACGTAAAGATTCATTTTGAGATAACTTAATGTTTCTCAAAAATGATATTTAGTAAGAATGAGAAATCGTATCCTAAGATTGTATTGAAAGGCTCTATAACTTACTTAAAACTTATTGAAACTATACTATATTTTTAGCATTAATGTAGTTAAATACTACATGTAGTTAAACGTATGTGTCAGTTTGAAATAATATCTTAATATTTCAGTGACAAGATAATAAAAGATATATCTCGGGAACAGTGTCAATTCTATTGCTGGAAAGGGCAACACAACAACTCGCACAAAACATTCATTAACTAGAATGATACTGTTTGCTAATTGTGTATTGTTTCGTTTATAGCAGTCCTGTAATTGAAACTTCACTCTACCACAGCTTGCATTCTCTAAATTGTTTAGGTCAGCATATTACTTACTAAGATTTTCTTGTTTTACCTAGAATTCAATGTAATGAGAATAAAGAAATATCTGTGTAAGCAATTCATATTATAAAAAATATTTATACACTTCTATGCTATTTAATAACATATTTTTCTAAAACTAGCATAAAAACCATACCCTAACTGTTGTCTGAACCCTCGACTTATTTTTATAGTTGATTAATTGTATAAAACTAATTTCAATTTTTACAACAGTTCTTTCTTGTGCAGGTTTATCCAAGAACAGATTATAACTACAAATTACAATTAAAATCCAAGTATGTGTATAATTATTGTCAACCGGATGAATAGAAAATTATATAATCTATTCCCCAAATAATCACATAGTTACAATCACATTACACTTTATATGTGTTTATTGAGAACAACCTAAACCATCGTTGTTTACTACCAACATCAGTATTTTTATCTAACAATTCAGTAGGAGTAGCTGAGTAGTTGTATGTCCTGATTGTCCTGATAGAACAATTTAGTTCCGCCACTCACTTGAGGATAATGAGAATTCCTTGAATCAAGTATTATCAGTTGAATCAGAATAAAATAAATTTTAAAAAAATTTCTTGTAACTCCCTAAAAACATTTAATTTACAATAATGCACATGAAACTAGTCGTAATCGGACTATTTGAATGGTAATATTTATTTTTTTTATTGACATTGTTTTTAAAACTATTACATGAAAATGTTCATCGTGGTGGCCAAAATTAACTGTGTAACATATATAAAAACCAAAATCAAAGGAAAACCAACTAGACGTCTCACAGAAAATAATATTTAGGGTCAGTCAACGCTATTAGGGTATAATTAAATATGACTCAATCCGGTTAACCTAGAGTAGATAAATTGATTAACTTCCAGTGGGATGAAGCAGTTCCAGTATAGTGCAGAATGGAGATGCCTACATGGAAGTGGCTCAGAGCCATTGTCCGGGAGTGAAAGTTTTGTTGCTCCCAAGAGATTTTAGGTGTGGCACTTTACATCTCCAAGCGACCATGTCGTAAATATTGAACGAGGCGTCTTTATATTTATGACACTACCTTATCATCCCCTTTCCTACCATTAAGTGAGTCGACTTCGGTATCAAGATCATTAAAGGTGTACTTGCAACTTAACTAGTTTTAACAGGAAACGCAATAAAAATAATATTGTTCTACAAAGCTTGGCCTTGCAATTCCTCCCATTAAGTATTAATTAGTTTTAAAAGTCGTTTATGTTTGGTAAAAATATTTATAATATTATCATTGGTAAAAAATGTACTGTAGCGTTTATAATTTATGGTAAACTTGGTAAAATAATACAAATTATTAAATTTAATATTATTAATAAAATAAACAAACGTGCATTTACGTAAAAAGAGAACTGAACGTAAGCAGTTACTTACAGATTTTTTCTTTAAAGTAACTATTACATTTTAAAGATCCAAAGTAATATATATATAACATCTAATATATATATATATATATATATATATATATATACTATATATTTAATATATATATATATATATTATAATATATATCCATGTTCTCTTTTTGACTGAGCGACCTGTTAAAATATCAAACTCTGTTATATTACTCTGTAGAAAAATATATTTTTATATATCAATCTTCATGTAAGTAACTTTAATATAATTGGTAAATCTTTTGTGAATGTATAACAAACGTAAAGATTCATTTGAGATAACTTAATGTTTCTCAAAAATGTTATTTAGTAAGAATGAGAAATCGTATCCTAAGATTGTATTGAAAGGCTCTATACTTACTTAAAACTTATTGAAACTATACTATATTTTTAGCATTAATGTAGTTAAATACTACATGTAGTTAAACGTATGTGTCAGTTTGAAATAATATCTTAATATTTCAGTGACAAGATAATAAAAGATATATCTCGGAACAGTGTCAATTCTATTGCTGGAAAGGGCAACACAACAACTCGCACAAAACATTCATTAACTAGAATGATACTTTTTGCTAATTGTGTATTGTTTCGTTTATAGCAGTCCTGTAATTGAAACTTCACTCTACCACAGCTTGCATTCTCTAAATTGTTTAGGTCAGCATATTACTTACTAAGATTTTCTTGTTTAAACCTAGAATTCAATGTAATGAGAATAAAGAAATATCTGTGTAAGCAATTCATATTATAAAAAAATATTTATACACTTCTATGCTATTTAATAACATATTTTTCTAAACTAGCATAAAAACCATACCCTATACTGTTGTCTGAACCCTCGACTTATTTTTATAGTTGATTAATTGTATAAAACTAATTTCAATTTTTACAACAGTTCTTTCTTGTGCAGGTTTATCCAAGAACAGATTATAACTACAAATTACAATTAAAATCCAAGTATGTGTATAATTATTGTCAACCGGATGAATAGAAAATTATATAATCTATTCCCCAAATAATCACATAGTACAATCACATTACACTTTATATGTGTTTATTGAGAACAACCTAAAACCCATTCGTGTGGATGTTACTACCAACATCAGTATTTTTATTCTTAACAAATTCAGGTAGGAGTCAGCTGAGTAAAGTTGGATATGTCCTGATTGAGTCCTGATTAGAACAATTTAGTTGCCGCCCACTCACTTGAGGATAATGAGAATTCCTTGAACTCAAGTATTATTCAGTGGAATCAGGATAAATAAATTTTAAAAAAAATTTCTATGTAACTCCCTAAAAAACATTTAATCTTACACATAAATGACACATGAAACTATAGTCGTCGTAATCGGGACTATTTGAGATGGTAATAATTTTTGATGTTTAGATTGACAATTGTTTTTAATAACTATACATGAAAATGTTTCAGCGTCGGTGGGCCAAAATTCTAACTGGTGAACATATATAAAAATTCCACAAATCAAAGGATAAACCAAGAAACTAGACGTCTCACAGGAAAATTAATAATTTAAGGGGTCACGTCAACGCCACTACTACAACGTATGATGCAGGGTCGCATGTCACAATGGCATAGGCTAATAAAATAATATTTAAAAAAGTGTTTACAAATTTAGGTAATTTCTACTAACCACGTTTGGTCTTTGAAGTGTCCTGGCTTGTTTTAATATAGCCTCTAATTAAAAGCAGCTTTAATATCTTGAGGCTCGGGCAAGGTTGAGACTTGAAGATTGCGGCAGGATTTGAGAAACGCCAATCAAGCCAATCTCTGTGTTCTGTTCAGTCAGCAGAACAATTTGGTTAAACGCAGCTGGGTATCTTAGTTTGATGAGAGGTAAGGAGCCAGGGTGTTCAGGCCACGCCCTAAATCAGTATTCTTTGCATGCATCTTAGGTATCGGTCTGGCCGACTATGTCCTCGAAAAAAAAAAAGCAAAAAAAATGGGTCTTTTCTGTTTTAGCAATTTTGTAGCAAAAATTTTTAAAATTTGCTCTAGCTGCATTTTTGTCAGAAAAAATATTCTGGCTACAAACTATCTAACTCCTTGCGTCGTTTTGTTCTCATTACAAGTGTTAAAACTAAATTATGAATGATGAGTAGATTAGTATTATCCTAAAAACAAAAAATAGTCTGCAGCTTTGGTGGGGGTGTAAAGGTTGGCTTAGCAGATTTGTTGTTAACATTTTGTAAATTTCAATATATCATATTATTATTAGAATAATATATATATAGTATTATAATATATACTATATAATATATATATATATATACAATTAAACTGTATAAATGGCAAGAGCCTTAGTTTAAGTTTCAATAAACATTGAATCATTAAAAAGCTATTTGTAAATTAAAGTACTATTTAATTAAT
>NW_025781824.1:0-59987 GCF_021130785.1 Homalodisca vitripennis | reverse complement strand
TTTATTTCCTAGTTGTATTTTCAAACTAAAGTAACTGTCTTCGTCAATAACAATATTCCAGAACATTCTCGACCTAAGAAGCACGTAGTAACATTTATACTTATACTTCAGTACGTTGATGATGCTTTCTCCTGTACGTCGACTGTGTGTATTTACGCCAGGCCAGCAAACGATACTTTTATGATCTATAAAGTGACTGAATGTGGCGTAATGGTAGAAATAACATAAACGTAATTTTTATTTTTAAAACGCTGAGAACCGTAGTAATGTTTGAATTTTTATGCATGATTTTGTGTCTCGAGTGTAAGTGATGACATTAACATAATGGTTAACATAAGTGATGTTGGTAAAGGTTAGTTTTTATACTTCATGTTACAATTATGCAAGCATAATAATACAATAAATTTAGATTTTGATGAATATTAGACAGTTGAGTAGATAGGAGCTGTTAAGTAAGTTTTAATTCATGGAACATGAACTAACAAAAATCCTCATATAGATGTAAGTATGCATATTAAGAGGGTTTGAAACCTAGTTGGCAACGTTATTTAAATTATACCTCCCGGCTTAATGGAATTAAGGTAAAAGTCTCCTCCAGCCGTCATCTCGATTTATCGAACTGAAGATGCATTATCTATGGAGGTTAATTTTTTACGGTACTGGAAAAGTCGTTGTTTAATTGTGAGCATGTTAATATACGCAAAACACATTGTATTATTACTTTTTTTAGAAGAAGCGCTGTTGTAAATTACTTGAATTGCATAAAATACTTAATTTTTTATATACTATGCATAATAAACAGAGATAAAACCACACGTTTTTAAACACTGAGCGCTCTATCTTCTAATATCACGAGATTGTTGAAAAATAAGCAACAGAATACTTGTTTACAATATGTTATTTTTCTTAAAAACGGGTTTTTTTGATTAGTCGGGAAACCATATTGAAACTTATTGGATCAGTTTTAGCTAACGATGTCACCCAACCCGTTTGCTGTTACTATACAGTATCAAGTCTACTATAGTGTATATCTAAAATTTAAAAGCATAAATTAAAAAACAAAATCGTGTTATGATTGTTTTGGGTTAAGAAATCCATGGTTTAGTTAGAGGTTTCACGTTTTTTTACATAAACTGGGATTTTAAGAAATTTTATAACCTCAAATTTGACCCCAGAAGAAAGTTTCGCTAATTCCATTTTGTTTCTTTATTTGTTTGTGTATCTACTTTAGCAGCACAACTTTGATATAGAAAATGTTTTAGTAAAAATGCTTAAAAATAAAAATAAAGTATTATTTAAAAAAGGCAACTAATCAAGTAACTCACCTCACACTAACAAAGCAAGACTGTTATGAAAAAAGTAATTCATATAAGATTTAGAAATATCTGTAAAATAAGGCTAATATAATAAAAATAATAAGTAGTGACAACGAATTACATAATAGACTATTACAACAACGTAACCAATACAATAAATATAAATAAGCCATAACGATACCAATATCATCAGTATTTCAAATTTGGTCCCCATTACAGAACGCCTGCAGACACCCTGACTGTCAGAGAAGAAGTCAGCAAAAGCACGGTCTTGCGGTTTTTTGCAAAATCTGGAAGAAAATCTGCGTCATTGTGTTAGCTTGAGTTTCTAAAGTTTATCCGTGTATGAGATAAGGACATAGACTCAGGCCCCATCGCCATCTATGGTGACAGCAGCCTCTACCACGGCTGGGAAACGAACGGCCGGAAGTCCCCCCTGAACATCCAAGGGAGGAAAAGCGGCAGAGAGACGCCGGAGAGCCTACTTCTGTCGACGCGACAGAAGAGAGCGAGTTTCGCCCGGTAGTCTCAAAAAAGAAAAAAAGAAAAGCGAAGGCCGTAGATAAGAGCGGGAAGAGGCAAGACCAACCTCCACCTCCTCCCCCCACAAGTAAAGAAGCCGGAGAAAACTCCCGCGTTCCAGGCCTGGGAGGCAGGTGGTGATTGTCAAGCCTAAAGCTGGCAATTCATACGCCGAGATTCTTGGTGCAATGAGGGCTGAAGTTACTCCCGAAGAGTCGGGCACCATGGTACGCCACATAAGGAAGACTGTCACTGGAGGAGTATTACTGGAACTCGCAAAATGCGACGACAGAAGGAAAACTCCAGGAGGCGATAAAGAAGGCGGTGGGTGACAGGGGCGATGTTCGCTCCATTGTTTCTAAGGCAAGGCTAGAGATCCTAGATCTGGACGCCTTGACCACCGAAGCCGACATCTCGGACGCCCTAAGCAGGGAGTTTCCTGTCCTTGGTGGCGAAATTAGGGTTTCCCTCTTCAAGCCTAAACGGCAAGAACAGAGGAAGGCCGTGGTTGAGCTGCTCGAGAGTGACTCCTTGACAGTACTCCGAAAAGGGGAAGATCAAGGTCGGGTGGGTCGTGTGCCGGATTCGGGGTCGTGTGGAGGTGGACAGATGCTTCCGCTGTCTCGGCTACGGTCACACCAGGAGGAACTGTTTCCGGACCCGATAGGAGCAGTAACTGCTGTAAATGCGGCATCTCCGAACACAGGGCGGCGGTTTGGACTGGGGCTCCTTCTTGCGTCTTATGTACCGGAAAACCGGGAGCAAAGACGGATCATGTTCCAGGATCAGGTGCCTGTGGGGTTTTCAAGAAAGCCCTGGACTACAGGAAGGCCCGTGCTAAGCCACGAAAATGATCCGGTTTATCCACGCTGCGGACGCAATCCTTGAACAGCTGGCCTGTGAGACCAACGCCCAGATAATGATCGTCAGTGAACCCGTCCGAACCAAAACCAGCTCATTTTGGTTTTAACGATGGACTCGGCACTGCGGCTGTTTGAATCTCAGACAGTCGTGGGGTCCGTGTACTGAGTCATGGTTCCGGTGACGGTTATGCCTGGGTTAAGTTGAACAGCGTTACCATTTACAGTGTGTACCTCTCCCCCAATTACTCCGCGCAAGAGTATCTTTAAAGGTTGGAAGCGCTGGAAGACAGTCTCCGAACGTCCCTGGGCGTGTTATAGTGGCGGGTGACTTCAACGCCCGTGCGGTCGAATGGGGTATGCCTGTGACTAACGTGAGGGGAAGACATATTTTGGAGATGGTCTCGAGACTCGATTTGGAAGTTGTGAATAGAGGGACAAGGCCGACCTTCCGAAGCACTCTCGGTGAGTCAATACCAGATATTACGATGGTATCGGCCGATTTGTTCCCTTTAGTAGCGGAATGGCGAGTGAGGGACGTCTACACTGCTAGTGACCACGAGTTCATCGCTTTCCATTTTATCGATAATCGGCTGCCGCGGCGAGAAAATACCCGAAACACTCTTGGCTGGAATCTGGCTAAGCTGGACAGGGGAAAACTCATCGAGCAGCTAGATCGTAGTATCGAGGCTGGTGTTCCGGAGTTTCCCGACTCCACTGTAACAGCTGAGGTTGAGGCATATATCGACTCTTCCATGAAACTGATAGAGTACGCTTGCAATTCATCAATGTCTCGGAAACGACCCCTACCACCGTGCCGTCGCCAAGCCTTCTGGTGGACGGACGAAATCGGTGAGCTCAGGAGAACTGCACTAATGTGCAGACGGTAGAGCGCAGCGAGCTCGAAACCGGCCTGAAGATATAATTAGGTCGGCAGAGCATAAGGCTGCTAAGAAAGCTCTGAGTGCAGCAATTCGTCTGAGCAAGGCGCGATGCTGGCGTGAGCTCTGCCAGGAGCTGGACTCGGACCCTTGGGTAAGAGGATACAAACTTGTGAGGAAAAAGCTCGGAGGAATAGGGAACAGCACAGAAATGCCTGCTGGAATGATTTCGGCGATCGTAGAAGCTCTCTTCCCAAGTCACCCTGTTAGGCGAGAGGAGAGAGTAGCGAGACCGGTTCCAGACGTTCCCATTTTTACGGAGCAGGAGCTTGTAGCGGTGGTGTCTACTATGCGCAACAAGAAGGCTCCAAGACCTGATGGCATTCCAGCTGAGGTTTTGAAGGTTGTGGCAGCGAGTTATCCGCTCTTGCTGCTGAATATGTTTAATGCATGTTTGGTAGCGGGTGTGTTCCCGTCGCGCTGGAAGGTTGCTAGGTTGGCGCTGATCAGCAAAGGCAAAGGTGACCCGAACTCCCCGTCGGCATACAGGCCACTTTGTATGCTTGACACCGCGGGGAAGCTCTATGAAAGGTTGCTGAAACCCAGATTGCAGTCGTCCATCGAAGCCGCCAGTGATCTCTCTCCCCGGCAGCACGGCTTTCGAAAGCGACACTCAACTCTGAACGCCATTACAGAGGTGATCAGTGGCGTCCAGCAAGCCGAAACAGCTTGTCACCAGGCTCGGCCGATTGTGCTGTTGGTCACCCTTGACGTAAAGAACGCGTTTAACTCTGCTCGGTGGGAGGACATGCTAGAGGCGTTGCAGCGGGACTTCAGCGTGCCCGAATATCTCCTGGTCGTTGTGCAATACTACCTGAAGAACCGTCGGCTGTTGTATGAAACCAAAGAAGGAAGGAAAACGAAAGAGGTCACTGCCAAGGGTCTATTCTCGGCCCAGACCTATGGAATGTTTCATACGATGGTTTGCTTCGCCTCGAGATGCCCCACGACGTCTTCCTCGTGGGTTACGCTGATGACGTGGCTGCAGTCATCACGGCGAGGAATCCGGACTTGGCACAGTTACGCCTTAATCAGGTAATGATTCGGGTAAGTGCCTGGATGACGAGCCATGGTCTTGAGCTGGCGGTCGCCAAGACTGAAATCGTTATGCTCACTCAACGGAGAATCCCCACTCTGATCTCTATGAATGTGGGGGGTGTCGAGGTTCGGACAAGGACTGCGGCGAAGTACCTGGGTGCGTTACTCGACTGCCGTCTTCGGTATTGGGAGCACATTCAGGCGGTGTGTGACAAAGCCTCTAGGGTGGTTATGTCTCTCGGCAGGCTGATGGCTAACGTAGGAAGCCCTAGGTCAAGTAAGAGACGCCTCCTCATGTCTACTGTAAACTCACCCCTTCTGGCGCAGAGGTTTTGGCGGGTTTCATGAGGATAAGGCGATACAGTCAAAAGCTGTTATCGGTACAGAGAAGAGCGGCACTTAGGGTTGCCTGCGCCTATCGCACCGTTTCCGGTTCGGCCGTGGCGGTCGTGGCTGGGGTGATTCCTATTGATCTGCTGGCCATCGAGAGACAGACCGTCTTCCGGGAGGCTGCCGAGCGGGGTAGAGAGGATGCCTTGGCTGCTGCCAGGGTGGAGACTCTGCAGGTTTGGCAGCGGAGGTGGACGGAAGGATCGGACGGTCGCTGGACCTTCCGTCTCATTCGAGAGCTTCAATCCTGGATAGATCGTGGCCACGGGGAGATAGATTTCTACCTGTGTCAGTTCCTGACGGGGCACGGTTACTTTAGGAAGTACCTCTACAGGATGGGAAAAGTCAGGTCGCCTCGGTGTGCTTACTGCCCGGAGGAAGATGGCGGGCTCTTCACCGAGGCCAGGCGAACGCTCGCCACCACAGTTTGCGATGTTTCGGCAGAGACCATTGTGGAGATGATTGGAATGCAGTCACCACTCATGTACATGCGATCCTTCATCAGAAGCGTGAAGACGGATGCCTGGTTGACTCCTAGCTTCCGAAACAAGTAGCTTTGTCCTGGTTGGGACATAAGACACACGGACCAGGCAAGATGTCATCCGAAAGGGTTCCGGCCTGGGCCCTCCGTGGCCCGTAGGGGGTTTAGTGGGTAGTCCGCAAGGGAGTCCCACACTCCGTGCGCAAATGCATTCCCCCTACGTAAAAAAGGACATAGTATCTATGTGTTTATAAACTTGTAATGGAATACCAAGGCTGACATTCTTTGTCTGCTCTTAAGTAACCACAGACCATAGCATTCCTCAAACCAGCTACCAAGACATCTAAGTGTTTTAACGCCAGCACCCAATCCTAACTACCTCAAAAGTCAGCACTGGATAGAATTGAGTCTATCAATATGCCCAAGTAAGTAAGGTGACCAGACAACTACTGTCATCGAGTCACGAAAAGTTGTTTGAGCAACTACCTATTTTCCGTTGAAGGAGTTGCAGCTAATATATTAGAGACATATAAATACGATACATATTTTTATATGAAACTATAAATACATTTTTTTATTTCCAAACATTAATAATGTGAATTATTTAAAGTGAATAACATCTAATTGAAACTGCTAGTAAAGAAGTGGAAATAAAATTCTATTAGCTAAATACTTCATGAATGCTTTTGTGTATCCGGACTTGGGCCAGAGGACATCTCGTGACTCGTTAACAGTAATCAAGTGTTAGTAAGGTTTGATTTATTTTCGGCTTCACACCTAGCAACAGTCATAGAAAAGGGTAATTTTATTCTGCAGACCAGCTAAATACAAAAGCTCTAGACTTGCAACTACTAAAAATCAATTACAATAGATTAAATTTAATTAAGAAATTTTTTAAGAAATAATGTGTTAAATTTAAAATAATAATTTTTAGCTCAGTAATTTTAAGTAACCAATGCCTTCCGATGAAATAGCAGATACCGTTTTCATATTTTCCTTTGTTCAGTAATGTATGCCGGTCAGAGTAAATATATGAGATGACTAAAGTTTGTTCTTTTCCCAGTTTTTACAAATTCACGTCATACGGAAATAAGAAGATACATATCAGATAGAAAAAATATAATGAAGAAGTGTTTTAGTTTAGTTTTTTATTGCTCCCTACAAATATGTAAATGTATATCAGTGTTTTCAAATCATAACTACCAAAAATACATTTACCTTTTTTATGAATTTATTCTAACAAGAAAATGCTATATTCAGTATTTTATGAACAGAGGTTTTTAATTTAACACAAAGTCCGATTCTATTCCGAACTATCCATAAAATCAAACTATTCAACTGACGGAATTCTATTATTACCTACTCCGATAAATAACACTAATATAAAAGCTACTCCGATTCACACAGTTAAAGTTTATACGCACTCTGTGTGATGCACAATAATTCTCTGTTTATACTCTATGTCAGTCATATGCAGTAACTTTTGACGTTCTTACTGCAAGCTTTAACAGACCTCAATATTCATACTGCAGGTCTATTAGTCATAGAAAGTTTTATCCGTATTTTCGTTCTTAATACAGAAGTATTAGCCACAGTTTATAACCTGAATGTTTTCCAGTAAATTACCATCTTGTTGCGGTGTTAATTTTGGTTTATATCAAGCTTTTTTGTAAGCAACATGTAGTTAACTATTAGGGAAATACTACATTTCTGTTTAAAAAATGATTTTACCATACAAAAGTACAGATATATTTTCCAGCATTTACCTAACACAAGGCAAGTTTTTAGATCGCGATGTGGTGACAAACCTTGAGATATACCAAATAACAGGCGTATTAAAGTTTAAAAATCTTTACGCCATTATAGAGCAAGAGCCCGCGACGTCCAGGCATTCGTTATTTCATAAAAGCTGACAACTTGTCAGTATACGAGTACTATACAGGTATAAACGTACCTCAAGTATGGAGCCTGGTTCGCGGTGGCTTCGGCAGGTAACAGGTAGTAAAGGTGAGTAAAATCACAGTTTAAATTCGTAATAGTGTAAAGCTCAGTTTTTATACATTTCAACATTAAACAATGATAGAAAGCTGCATGTGCGATGCCGGACACTTAGTATAGTTTCCAACCACCTGCCAGGCACCCCTAAAGTACGATTAATAAAAATAGTACTTTTCGTCATATTATAAAACCTGAAATTTATATATGTTTATTAGGGGAACTATAAAAAGATGTTTTCTCAGTTCCCAGACACTTTCTATGGTTCCCTTCATGCAGCCAGGCACCTCAAAAGTTACTCTAGGTGCGAGCGTGAGAGATATACATACAAGCGGGTGCGAGTGAGATAGTACTAGTGTCTACGGCGATCTTTACTGCGCATCAGCTGTCTTATACTCCGAACGTTTGTTTTTGAATACATAGTAGTGTGTTCCAATAAAGGTTGCGGTATAGATACTTCTCCTGCGATTAAATGCTGTGCTGTAATATTTTTTAGAGGGTAATTATTTTTGTCTATTCCCAGGATAACTTTTCTCAAAATTAATGCAGTTTTTGTAAAATATTCTCTGTCTGTAAGCTTTCAAGTATTGTCCTCGTCTATACATTACAGATATTTCGGAGCCATTACTTTTTTGTTACGAATATTAAAAAATTTTTACAGTTTTGGAATGAATTTTCAAACTTTTTACTTCAAGGTGGTGTGCTGTGAAAGCTACGTTCATGTCAAGTGAATTTTCTTGCAAGAGCTTTTCTAAGGAATCCATAATATAGCTGATGTAAATGTGTTAATACAAAACAGCGCCCCTTTTTTGATTACGTCTTCTTCGATTACGTTGCTAATGTCATCAAATAATACTGCTTTATGAAATTCCCGATGGAAATGCCATGGATTTTTACTAGATGATTTTTTTCAGTACTATATCATTGTTAAATGCTACTCGAAAATCTGCGTGGTAGTATATTTTCGGAGCAGAATAATTTTCGAGTTTTTTTAAATAATTCCTAGTATTCCTCCAAATCCTCAATAGAAAGTAAAATAGTAGACGTAAAAGTTTTTTTGTTTCAGCAGCATGAAGTGGAAGCATTTTCGACCTGACTTTTTTCTTTTTTTTTTGTACAAAATATACAAACATCTGTAAGAGTCATTTACGCTAGCATCACTTCTGATAGAAATATTATATTCTTCAGTTGCATGAATGTTCGTGACTAATGTCACTGACCACTAGTGCCTGGTACTGCCTCCGAATCAGGTATCAAAGCTGGTTGTGTAGTTATTACAGGTTCCAAAAGTGTAACTGGAGAGTTTGAGTTGTTCTGTCGAGGTAGAAGGTTGAACAATAACTACACTAGTCGATTGGTTTTTTTAGAACTGATTGGGTTCGGATTTAAAATATTGCTTTATTAAGCCCGGTGAATGTTTTGTGGCATGCACGGTGATATCCTCCCATCCGTATATTCTCTCGGCAGAATAACATTAGAATATTTGAGGCTATGTTTTTTCGAGCTTTCAAAACACTGTGACACTTTTTTGATGTTTCTTTCGGAAAATAGATTTATTTTTCCGTCACTCTTGTCCACATACAAAGCAACGTAATTGAGCTCCTTCTACTTCCATGATAGTACTTTAAAATTCGTAAACAAAAAAGTAATGGCTTCCGAAAATATCTGCAATGTATAGACGAGACAATACTTTGAAAGCTTACAGACAGAGAATATTTTACAAAAAACTGCATTAATTTTGAGAAGTTAATCTGAGAATAGACAAAAATAATTACCCTCTAAAAAATATTATAGCACAGCATTTAATCGCAGGAGAAGTATCTATACCGCAACCTTTATTGGAACACACTACAGTACTATGTATTCAAACAAACGTTTCGGAGTGTAAGACAGCTGATTGCGCAGTAAAAGTCGCAGTAGACATTACGTACTATCTCACTCGCACCCGCTCGTATGTATATCTCTCGCGCTCGCACATAGAGTAACTTTTGAGGTGCCTGGCTGCATGAAGGAACCATAGAAAGTGTCCTGGGAACTGGGAAAACACCTTTTTATAGTTTCCCCTAATAACATATATAAATTTTCAGGTTTTATAATATGACGAAAGTACTATTTTTATTAATCGTACTTTAGGGGTGTCTGGCATGGGGTTGGAACTATACTAAGTGTCCGCATCGCACATGCAGCTTTCTATCGTTGTTTAATGTTGAAATGTATAAAAACTGAGCTTTACACTATTACGAAATTTAAACTGTGATTTCACTCACCTTTACTACCTGTTACCTGTCGAAGCCACCGCGACCCAGGCTCCATACTCGAGGTACGTTTATACCTGTATATTACTCGTATACTGACAAGTTGTCAGCTTTTATGAAATAACGAATGCTTGGGCGTCGCGGGCTCTTAGACTATTATTTTCTCATTCTGAAGATAATATTAATAAGCATAAAAAGTATATCTTGTGTTTCTTTTGTGAAAGCTTAAACCATGAAGTATATAAATGTTTAAAATTTTTATCGGCATAACCAATGGAACATATGGAAGAAATTTCAAGGACAGATGAGAAATAACCCTATTATTACATTGAATATTAAAACTTTCAAAAATATGTAGTGGGTGGAGAAGGAAAAATTACCTTCTACTGCCGAAAATTCGATTTTAGCTCGGATAATGCTAATAAGTAGAAACACGCCTACAGACGAATTTAGGTTGATATTATTAAATTTTTGAGGCTAGAGGTTTTATAATCAGGAAAGACTACCTAATACTCCAAAAATGTGGTTTGTACACAACTAATTCAAACTATATAATAAATAAGCGGAATATTACTTTAAAGCAATAACTGCAAAGCCATTTAAGCAGCACAATTCTAAATTAAGGGATACAAGCTATTTTAAGGACGCTTTTTACATACATTTTCCCAATTTTAAATTTATTGAACCAAACGTATACGTTTAACAAATAGAGCAAACAGTTCAAAAAAGAACCAAGAAGCCTAAAATAGAGGTACATTTACAATAGGCGCGAATCTTTTCAAATGGACTGCTCCATAAACATTGTATTGTGCCTAATTCCTATTATTTTACTCGGTCTGTAGGCAAAAATTAGAAACGATAATACATGTGAACTTTGAATGCTAACTGGCATTGCTTCTAAATATATCATATAAAACATTGTGTTGTGAGCAAAGTCTAAAATTCTTAAATATCTAATAAGAATCAACAACCTTTATTGTAGGTATATCTAAAATATGATTTTAATGTCAGTTATATTATACTACTTGTATTATATAATTACTGTTATTGTCTAAAACTAGTTTTAAATTATTTCAAACTGCTTCAATAGTCTTCAATATTTAGGAAATTTCCAAACGAGCAAGATATACTTTACTCATATTTTTCAACTCAGCCAATAATGCATGGTAGTCATGAAGTAGAATCACCCTCGACGTAATAACTTTCCAGAATATCCTTCTTCCAAGCGCACAGTAACATGTTTTATATTCTATGTAGGCCATGTACAGTTACGCAGGGTCATCCCACTCAGTGGTTTTATGACGTAAAATAACTGAATCCGGAACTGCCAAGAAATAAAACAACACGTTTTCCTTTTTATTCGGTGATAATAATAGAACGTATGAAGTATAGATGTTTATGACTGGTTTTATTTATATGTTTACACTATTTTTGCGTTATATCACTGTAGTACATACTGATTTATAAATATATGCAAAACTCTGTTATCCTTTCAAATATATCTCTATTATAATTAAAGATCAAATACAAGAAAACTATTCGATTCTGGACACTTTTTTAGTATTACAGTTTATTTGCGATTTGAATCCCATTAATGTTTATAATGATTCGACTAAAATAAAATATCCGATTATTAGCAAAATATTTTTGACTCTACCAATTCATTTATAATGCTTAAGTGTAAACTGTTCGAATCGTTAAATCTTCCCGAAATTAACTCAAAATTCCATTAAATTGAATAAATATTGCAAAGATACTAAGTATAAAAAGTAATTTAATTTAACTTGAATGAAGCGTAGCAGAAAATGTTATAACAATTTTAGTTCAAAATTCAATAACAAACATCACTAGCAAGAATATTTAAAATAGTTCATCTAGAACTAACCCATGACTGCCCAGGAGAGTTCACTTATTGAGCAAGTGGCCGTTTCTGTCACATTTGTGCTTAAATATTTTGGTTTTTCTTTATCTCTTTAAAGCCTGAGCTCACGGCTATGCTGGCTTGTTTAATTCACTGTTACTACTAGTCAGGTCCTATCATACAAGAATATGAGACACAAGTGAATTAAAAAAGCCAGCATATCCAAGAGATGAGGCTTTACAGAGATAAAAAACGACACAAACATATAATCGGAAGACCAAATGTCTGTCAAAAGACTTTTATTTACAATAATTAAATTTGTATAAATGGCAACAGCCTAATTTCATTTCAATAAACTTTGAATTTAGAATTCAATTGAATTGATTCATAAAAAGTACTTGCTCCGCCGGGGCTCAAACAATCGTTTGACAGTTATTTAGTCAGAAAATGTGAGAGAAACAGCCCAAAAATCAAATATTTGAATCGTAAAAAAATTAGGGCTCTCTCTGATGGTGTAGTGATAGCGCAATTCCCTTGCACGTGAGAGATCAGCGGTATCAATAGGTCATGAATAGCTTTTAAGTCTCATTCTGTTTTTAACTAATTCCTTTCTTATAACTATTTTGAGTACTTAATAATTGTGTTTGTATTGGGTGGAATTAATGTATCAAATAAGGTTTACATATTAATTACTTTTACTTCGAAATACTAGACACACAATTAACTATTGCTTCCATGCTTTATAAAATTTAACTTAGTCTAGAATGTAGAAAATTGGACTTCTTCTAACCTATGTTTATTTACCTAAATTAAATGATATTACCTTTGTGAAACTAGGTATTGCCTATTGCCAGAATCATTTAAATTAATCCAAGAAATAACATATTTTGCAACACTAGAACCAGATTGTATTAAGGAACTGTATTGTGCATTAGGCAACTGTGTGGAATTTGCCACCTTAACAGCTTACTTTAGGAATGAAATTGGAAATTTTGATTAGTGAAATGCTGTGCTCGAAGTGTATAGTAGGGTTAGAATTCCATAGCTAAATCTTGTTCCATGTTGTATACATCATGATAAGACATATGACATCAGACAAGATTACGTAGAATTCTATATGTTGGTGTTTTAACCGTTTTATATCTGCAATTCTTATGAAACCACAATTAAATTTTAAATAACTAGGCTTTTACAGAAGGATGTACCAATATTTCCCTACTATCTTAATACCGAACTAATAGGCTCCATGTGCTCCCAAAACTACCGTAATTCACGTTAAATGATTAGATGATTTTCCTTAGTATATAATTTTCCACTATACCGGAAATTTTGTTTGATAATATAACTTACTTAATTTTAAAAATATAGTGAAATATTGAGTATTCAGTGAACAGCGCTAAGAAAACTTGATCAATTAGCTCACAAATAATTAATATTATTTCAAAAGTATATTCTTCAATAGTAACGGGTAATATGATATGCTTGTATGCAGATAATTGTAACAATATTAAACATAACAAGATGTTTTGTAAAAATGCTGGATTGGAGTAGTTATGCTGTTTGAGGTGTGCTCCATCAAACTAAGCTGTTCTCGATGCAGGAAGGATATTCTCAGGACAAATGCGTTTCCGGAAGATATGAACGTTTCCAAAACATTTACCATCTACATAAACATCACATTTCCGCCTCTCAAGTTTTTATAACTTCCACCGTATCAGGATTCGCATTAAATAAACAAATACATTTTTAAAACACCATACATTCTGTTTGAAAATTGTTGCACTACTCTCTTTTTATTGAAGACTAGTCCATAATTAATAAAATTCTCGGGATCATTCATTATAAGTATTTGTTTGTACAATTATAAATATTTTTATTGTGTAAAATACCTTATAAAATTCCTCACACTAAACCGCAATATCCCATCAATCGTACATTACCTTATTAAACTAACTAACGCACTCTCAAGCTCATCTTAATGGATGTGATAGTTTATATGATAACTAGCAGTTACCCACGGCTCCTCGTTCACTTTCGAAGGTTTTGCACCTGTACGAGCACTTCTGGTTCGAGTGAATTAAATTTCCGATGCAAATATTGATTTTGCCGTCTTCTACGACCAAGTAAATACATTAAAAGAATATATTTATGGCAATTTTAATTTACTCCGTTCTTAGTATTTTTTGTTCTAAAACTGATCTCCCCCGATCTATGAAAATATATAAATACACAGCTCTGAGAAGCCCAATTTTGTCAAAAGACAACTTAGATTGTTTTTATAACAGTCTTTGAAAGTATAGTGTAAGTTAAACTACATTTTCTCTTATATCTATACGGCTAGCAGTTACCCGCTGCTTTGCACGCAATTTAGTAAGCGTTGGACGTTTATGACCACTGCTAGTTCGAGTAAATTATATTTCCGACGCTAATGTTGAGTTTGCCTTGTTGCTACGATAGTAAAAATGTTATAAAGTTTATAATTAAAGCCATTGTGATTTACTTTGTTCTTAGTATGTTTTGTTTCATAGTTCATTTGGTTTTAGTTACCCAATTAAGAAAATATATAACACAGATCAATGAATCCTACTTCTGTCAAAAGAGAATTCTAATGGACTTTCTGTCAGTCATTAAATTTATAGTAAAAGTTTTTAAATATTATAGCACATTTAGAGTTAGAATTGGTACATTAGTTCAAAAGAACACTAGCGAAATTTTAATCTAGCATCGTTTTTGTCAACCGCTTCAAAGGCAGTCTTTGGAGTCAAATTCTGACTTTCTTATGTTTTAGGACATTTTATATACTATATTAGTACCTACCTAGATAGTTTACGGTTAATCTTTACAGTTTACTCCCTATAGATGTAAATAAATTACAATAATATACCGTGTTTATATATAACAGTTGATTACATTTGACAGGCTCATTCAATTAATATTAAACAACTTTAGAGATCAAGGTGGGAATGTTTGCTATTTTAAAGACCAATGGGGCGAAGCCCAAAGTGATTTTCGATATAAGAATAGGTCTATATTCAATCCCAGGAACCATAAGAATTTCCATGTAAAATTTCTAGTTTAATGTGTTCAGTACAATTTACGCGTGAAAAAAAACAAACAAAGGCATATTCGCATTTATAATATTATTAGGATGAGCAGGGAACAGCTTATGTTACTATGGCCTGACGTGAGATAGTCTTGTCTATACTCGTGGCGTCTGCACCTCCTAGCTGCCCGAAGCTGATAAACTACTTTGAACTTGGTCTTAGTGTTTCAGCTTGGTAACAGAAGACAACGTTGAATGCAGTAAAAGGCTGATCTGGTGCTACGACTTACCTTTGCCTCTTATTTCTTTATTTATTTTGGCTTATTTATTTCGGCCTCGCTGTATCTTCACTCAACAGCTGTTCAATCTAAAGAGCCAATAAGAGCATTTGTGTGTATGGGTGAGGTGAAAGAAGCATAGTACTAAGCACTATACTTACTGCATACTTATTATTTGATAAAATGCAAAGTTTGAAATATATTTTTACTAATACTTTTAATTTTATTATTTGTATACTTAACTACTTTGTGCTCAACAGCGGTTGCAGAAAAGGTTGAAAAAGATGTTTCATTTCTATCAAGCTTACTTTTCGCTTTCAAACCTGTAAATGCTTAATTAATTTTTAATAGTGGTTACACTAATTAAACATGTGGTTGTGATGTCATAAAAATGTTTACACAGAATAGTTGATCATATTTAATATCGTATTTCAATTGATAATATTCGTTTTCTGTAATGCAGCTTTATAGATCAAGTGGGTTTTTTTTCGCAAAGTCAGAGACCAGTGGGGCATGTTCCGGATGTATTTTTGAAGTAAAGCGTAGGTTTATATGTTAACCAGGGACCATAATAGTATAATACAATTTCTGTAAAATCGATGAAATTTTAAAAGACGTTTTACGTGATAAATTAAAACACACACACACACACACACACACACACACACACACACACACACACACACACACACACACACACACACACACACCATTACACTTTTTATATAATGGTATAAATGATATTATTTGTAAAAAAAAAAACATTAGTAATTCATTAGTAGTATTGGCATACAAACAAAGATGAGATTTCTTTAAAAAGTTGCTTACAATATATAAGTTGGATACAAATAAAATTAATAAATAAAACGTCCATAGTGTAACCGCTATTAAAAGCTTTGATTACGTAAATCTAATGAACAATATACTACTAAATCATTAAACAAAATAGTAGTTAGTATAAAGCATAACTTTAGTAAAACTAGTATTCCTGCAACAGTTCTAACAATTTTCACTATTGCTGTAAAAAACTGCAATGTTGCTTTACATACGTTTACATTTTTGCCAAACCTTTAGATTATTTATGATAATTGGGCTCTATCGCAGCACACCAGTCCTAAAACCTTAGAACACATACAGCACAGAGTTTATTTTCAAGCGATACTTCCCTTTATTACATTCTTTATATATCAGAGCAAGTATGGGGCTGGCAGAAATAATGTAATAAATTGATAATAAGCTGCTCATAAAAACTTAATACAAATAATTCATAAATGTGATAAACTAAAATATTTTACAGCAGACTTACATTTATCTGATTGAAGGAAAGTTAGATATGTAGGAATATAAGCATTTTTAGATTTACCATTTACTAAGTTCTTACTAATTTCTATTTAATTTTATTTGTCATGGTCAATGTCAGCTTGGCATCTTTGAAAATTTGTATAACCGATGTAAAACAGCAGATACTCACAGCTTGCGCAAGCGTACCTTTAAAGTGGTCATGCTAGCTTCTTATGCCTTGACGAATTTCGTTGAAACAAGTACTATTGGAATTGCAATAACATTTTCCAATTTGTTTAGTGTCTAGTACATTTTTTATAACTATACTGGTTTTTCCCTCTTACCTATTTAAACATATGTGCCAAATTTGGCTTCTTTAGCTTTACTAGTTTTAGATATAATAGTTGGTTAATTAAAAACAAAAAATGGCAGCTAGCGGTTAAACGAAGTGGAAATTGGAAATTTATTCTTAATTTTTAGCTTAGAACTATACACAGGATTTGAAAATATATAGCCAGCCTAACCTCTTTTTTACACCCTGTATATAGTTTTTGTATTGGAAAATTAGTAATATTTTAATATAATATGAATTTGGGCAAGGATTAGAATAGGTTACTAAAGGAAGTAACATAGGGTTTGTATATTAGTAATGGGGGGGATGAAGGCCTTTATGCACACAGTACATCACTTGGTACCTGTCGTGTTGATCACAATTATTAATTTATTTGGAGAGTTCTTGGGTTCGATCTCAGACGTGATAATGAGCTCTAACTTATATTAATTAGGTATTCATAATAAAAACTCTCCCTTGGTTCACCGAATAAAACGATATACTTTAAAAAATTAAAAATGTACAAATTTATAACAGGGGATAGAGCAAGAGAACGATAGCAAACGAGCTTAACGCGTTCAAAACCCCGGCACCACTGCTCTGAGAACAATGAACTTCCACCCATAGTGGCGTTGTCCCAGAAGATAACTCAGCAGATTCAGCACATTCCTGCTTGCTAACTGCAAATTAACTGAGCAACTGATCTACGTATGGAAAGTTTTCAAGCTCACTGGTGACAGACCTGGACTTACAATTCATATGCTAAATTGAATTTATATCTTCTCCACCGGTATTGCTTAACCTAATACGACTGGCTGCATTATACTTGTTGTTCAATATTAAAATTTAATCATTTAATGTTATGTTGAATAAAAATAAAATATAATACTGATTATTTAATATTTTTAATTAGCTGATTCAGTTCGTATAAGATGTTATCGGTCTAGCTTTACAACTGTATGCTGGTTGTCATCACATACCTGCTAGTCTTGAAAAAAATTCAAAACACAGTTCACGGTATCATTAAAGTATCAGAGGCATTTTACTTCCAGCGCTATTCTTAGAAAAGGGATGTTGCTGCATGGCATGCTGTAAGCAGGAGTGTATGGATGCGGTTAAAAGCCAAACATATCGACAAAGATATCGGACTAACTATCCATTACATTAGAGATTCCGTACGAGAAGCAAGCCCGAGCCAGAATGCCGAGTCGGTGGAATGACAGGGAAGCGTCCAACCATACCACGTGATTTTCCGGACTGACGAAAAACAATGGAAGGGATCAGGTAGTCTCTGCAGTTAATTGTCTGTGCGCAGCCAGTTAGTGTCGCTCATTAGAGGTATATATCAAAGTACATATTAACTTAGGTAACACAATTAGAGTAAAATGTATGTAAGGAACAATGTTATAAATACTATACAATACATTAGATATTATTTTGGACATAAACGTATCTTATTTGCAAATAATATATAAAAGGGAAAGACTTTGAATAAATAAAAGGGGAGTAAAGTACAGATACAAATAGCTTGCCCCACTGCGAATTCAGTAAGTGCCGCTATCTTGATAGCTCTGGATGTTCTGGTGTATATATAAAACAACACCACCGACTTCCTTCTCTGTCTCAGTTAACTGTCTCTAAGCTCATTGCAGTTCTCTCCTTGCAGCAAGTACATATTTTTTTAATTGTGGAATATTTTACTATAAATTTATTATGACTTTACTTTACCCACATTAAAACGAAATACAATATAATTTTTTATCTCTCAATGTGCGAAATAAAAGGTTTAATTTTCTTGTAACATATTTATAAATTATAATCCTGTATATAAAATAGTAATGTAAAAATTTGATTTATGGTAAACGCTCAGCTTAGTTTAATATTTAACTTCACAAAAAATATCACATTTTATCAGTTGGCGTGTTAAAATTCGTTTCATAATACTACTGGGCACGACAATGTTAAAACTACATTAGTATTATGGATAAACATTTTTTTATTCAGAAATAAAATCTTATCTATCAAAAGCGCAAAAACTCAGACAAAATGTACGGAGAGGCTCTAAAAATGTTTTTAATTTTTACAAAAAAATTAACCGACAAAGTTTCCATGTGCTGTATTGCTTGTGCGTAGTGTGGTGTTATTGGCTTTTAACTGGGATAATGTTTCGCAATTATATATATATATATATATATATTATTCTAAAAAAGACAGGAGAATATTTTTTTATTATCTGAGGAATTATAGGTATATATGTGAGTTTGAACAGTACTTGAACAGTATTCATACTATTCTTCTAAAAAAATAAATGCAAATACTTTTGAATTTATCAGAGGAATTATAGTTATATCAGTGAGTTTGAACAGTTTTGTTACCTAATTTAAAGAATAAAGGCAGAATATAACGATTTATATACTCAAGTATTTAATTATATACTTGAAATACGACAAATGTTCATCATGTTTACATTTAAATATCAGTGAAATATTTTATATAATAAATTCACTATTGCCTCATTAAAATGTCATATATTAACTTAAAAACCCTAATGTCTATAAAAACCATAATAAATAACCTGAATGCCACTACTAAAATTACTTCCGTTAGATTGCCATTGTGGATTCACGTGTAATTCCAATTCAAACTAAAATAGAATTTGAGGAGTGGCTGTTCTTATTCAACATTTAGTAATATTGTACTATATATTGTAATATTTAAACTACAGTAGAATCCTTTCCATCTGACCTCGGCATAACCGAATCCTCGGGATATACGAACTCTGCTTGTTTCTAGCATCAGGTGATAACTTTAAACGTATCTGGACTTTACGGATATTCGTCAATTAGTTACTGTACTTTAATTTTTAGCCAATCATTACTTCACTAATACTGTATACACTGTTGTATTACGGTATGAGTGTAAGTGATTTTCGTTAAATATTCACGAATTTTATTGCTTGGAATAGAGTTATTTTTATCTCCTTGGGTTATCCGAATTTTCGTAGTTCTGACCACGCCCCTGACCCATCATGACGGGATATTACAGTTCTGTAGTTTCAAAAAGATTCAATGAGCACGACGAACAGACATACACTTGGTTAATGAAGTAATACTTCAATAATAAACAGAAATTGTTGTTACCAGAAGTAATCAAATATGTATTTAACTACAAAAATTGAGTACGGTTGGAACTAATAACAGTTTGTTTCAATGACATTATTGAATTTTTTTATTGTCTTTGATTGGTGATTGTCAATCTGAAAGGTACAATCGTAAAGAAATATCATAAACTAAATAGTTACATTCAGAAATAGGTTGGATCTAAGGATTAGAAGGATACCGAAGTTCGAGATCCCCTAAACTTTGATAAAAGTGAGATGAACAGAGAACGACAGGATCAGTAGTTTCCAGAATTGTCACGTGCCGCGCTGCTGTCGTCTTCCCGTCGTTAGTGCTCGTTAATACCTTGTCGTTACTGTGTGCACACTTCCCTTTCTGCAATTCTCTACTTCAACTATCAATTCCATACTGGATCATCGAAATCGATAATCTGAACAACCTTAGTTACTGTGTATACGTTTCCCTTTCATAATCAATTCTCTATAAATCAATCTTAATCTCGATCCTCAAAATCCACAACTCGAACAATCGTTTTTACTATAGAGATTATAATAAATTATAATTGGATGGTCTTTAGCGTAGCATATCACTCTTAGTGCTGGAAACGTTTCATTTCTGTCTCCACGATATCTGGAAACGACCTAACGATTTGAAATTGTGCATGAGGCTTTATTTCTATATGAGGAACTCTGAGCATGATGTTGCATATCACTGCATGGGATTTGGCTAAGCGTCAGCGAATATTTATACATTGGTCTTATGGGTAACCATGATAGTAACGAGAAAACAATAGAATAAATAAATTTATTAAGACTTAATACACCCATCAGATATTCAAACACGTCATATTAACTGACACATTTTGCTCACCTAACCAAAACATTCACAACATCATTATATACTGATTTGGTGTTTAGACTTTCATTATTTAACCATTCATAAGAAAATCAATTTAATGAACAAAAATGTAAATGTGATTTAATATTTTTAGATTTTGCATGAAACATTATTTATAAAAGAATGAGTTCTATGATGCAACATTTCTGTGTCAAAGTCTTTTTTGTAGGATTGTCTGTCTATTTATATATACGCAGACCATCTCAAGAATGAAATAAACTATATATGTGAAATTTAGCGTGAAAATTCACCAAAGCCTGTTATAATACTAGGTTTGACGTGCTAATACCTTTTTAGGTGGGTTCGTGGTGAACCTATCATGGTTAACCTCACGATTTCTTTATGAAATTTTATAGCTATCAAGTAAGTCATCAGAATCAGTGGAGCCAAGATTCACGATCCAGATAAAAGGGAAGTAATTTTATGTGGATAATTATTAGGGGATGTTTGTCATGTTCTGACATGTTCAGAAATTAGGGCGTTAGGACTATGATTTCCATAATAATGATGTGTCAAATAAAATGGTCAGCCAGCGATACTTGGTTTGTACAAAGTGGTGGCACATAGCGTCAGTGTGTTATAATAAATTATTGTTATCAGCTCTGAAAGCTAAGATCTATTTATCAGTGTACACCACCTGTACTTCGTATATTACTTTGTTCACAATTTCATTTATTACATTTTTCACAGAGTTTTAAAATCAATATCCACAATTATAAAATCAACCGCCTAGTACTAGAGATTATTTTAAGTTTGGTTGTTGCATATCTGCTGGCTCAGAGCTGGCTTCCCCTTGCTCCGGGAGAATGACTTTGAGATTAGTGCCCTAAATTCTTCCTCATGGATCTCGATAGGAGGCACCCCCAACCTTACCCATCCAGAATATCCTGTCACTCTGGAAGCAGCGCAAAGGTCCTTATAGGACTAGATGCAATTTATAAGGTTCTTGTCCTTAGAGAGAAAAAAAGCGATTCTCAGATCATTTACAAAAGGAAAATACTGTAACAATAATTTATAAGTTATACCGCATGCCGACCATCAACAGCGTAGGGTTGATTTGAGCCAATTAGGGGCATCGAGTCCACATTCGGGCACTGGAGCCTGGAAAAAGCCATGTCGAACAAGGATGTACGATAACTTTGGTATAGACAATTCCTTTGTAGTCTGGGTGATTCTTGTTAAAAATAATGGAAGCACGACTCCACAAGTGAAAACTATAATACATATGTCTTGGAATTGGCTCCAATTTTGTCAGCGAGCACGAGACGTATTATTTTGAATTCCTATTATGAGATTGAGGTGAGCGAGTAAAATAGATTTTTATAATAACACACTCTTTTATAAATCTCTCACTCTCTTTATAAATATTCTTATAATGACATATACGAGCATTTTATGCGCGTTTTGTATAAATTTATTGTATTTCGACTTCAATGGGTGTACTGATCGAGAGTTGACCACTGATGAAACCCACCCTTCATTAATTGCCACACCATCAATGGTAATGAGATCCATAGAAGACATCTTCAAAAGTATGTACAGAGCTAGATATCTCTTAAGTAACAACATAACGTGAGGTTTGAAAGAGAGGTCAGTTATAAAACTATTTTGAATATTGTTGAAGATACCATCCCAATAAAATATGGAAGGAATTCCTGGAGCAATATTGAAGCTATATTATTGTTATGTATTTTTTAAATGTGATGTAGTCATAAAATGCATATCTTGTACAATAAAATGATTCTTTCAGGTTTATGGCACTTTGAGAATAGTCTGTAGCAGTGTGTGCCAGAGTATAGCTTGGTTTATCTTATCTAATCTTATCAGCTGACTCTCAGCGCAACGAGCCCATTAACCGCCAAACGACCTCAATTTTGTCGGCTGCTATCCTTTGTCCTTTAATTTTATTATATAAGATAAGCAATTTAATGGCATTTAATATAATACTTCTTAAAGCTTTTAGAAATATATTTACATCTCATTTCCCATATTTTTGTTATTTTATCCCACTATGTTTTATGAATTAGCTTTATAATATAAAAAACCCGCAATAAGAAAAGTGTATTACGACCCATATCAATATTACAATGCATGACTGGCCAAATATTTTAGGAAAATGAATTTTACTACATATTGCATCCGTGATGAATTTAACCTGTTAAGTATTATTGCGTTAAATAACTTGTTTTTTATTGCCTAATATGAAAAGGCTACTTTTATTGAACAATAATTATGTATATATTTTTTGGGCAATTTATACTCTATATTTGCCTTTATTTTACTAAACTGTATATACTGCATTAATTCTATATCTCTTTCTGTGGCCTAGTGCCTGCAATACCATTCCTTACTGGATTAGAATATTCACGTACAGTGACAGACCAATGAACCATCAATTGCCCACCTTGTAAGCGACTGCACGCTTGCTCAGTGTACGCTCAGTCCCGCCTGGGGCACTTTATATAGCACTCTAGCCACTGCTGACCATACTTACTCAACACGTGACTTTATGCCCCATGTGTTACTCTCTCACTTAAATATTAGTTTATCTCTATTTGTTGTACATTTACATTAACATTAAAGTCAGTGCTCTGGATTGGCAATCTCTACCAGAACGTCTCTGTTCCCGGACACCCGCGTCTACCGTGCTCTACAGGACTGGGCCATAGTGTTATGAACTATTCGTTTGCCGTCGTATTGTCCGTGAGTGGAATCCGTGAAGGACGTCTTCCGTCTTCACGCCTGCCTACAAGACAGCAGCCTATTTCCACACTTCCTGATCACAACCTGGCCCTCAACAACAGCAGACTACGGTTACCCTCATGAAAACAAAGGTAACTGTTTATTTTCTGCACTTTATTTGAATATGCACTGTTCATAAACTCATTATGTGTAAACCTGGTGAACTCTTGTTAAAATCAGTGTGTTCGGCGTCTTCACTGCCTAGTGTGAAGTGGTCCTCCTTAATCGAGCCTCTAAAACTTTATTTCACGGTTCTCATAACCAAAATTCATTCTTTTCATGGTACTTTAGCGAGCCAGATAATAAGAACTTTAGTCCATTGGTGAATATCAGTGCAATCTCAACTCTTATAAGCTCTATACAGTGCATATTTCAAAGCGTGGTTTCAAGTTCTTTCACGATTGCAAAGTCCGTGCAGCTGCAGAGCAACGTGCTCGGCAGTTGGTAAACCTGGGTTCCGGTCCCCTCTCTACTCATATCAGCTGTGACGACGTCGTGATCATATCAGCTGTGGTGCTCCGCTCTTGTCGACTGCATTGTTTTGTTGACAAACAAGCTTTCAGACTGTCACAGCACAGGTGAAATGATAACTGTTTAATGGTTACCGCTTCTCAATATTGTTGGTTATCAGCCCTACGCATTATTCTAAGCAGGTTACGCGAAATTAAATATAAACAATCTTGGTTATTGACACTTTACCTTGAGCAGGACTCTATACTTACGAGTACCTTATTGCAAAAATTAAATGTTTATTTTGTCAACACTATATTCTAGTCTCAGCTTAAAAAGAAAAAAAGCTACTTACTGCTCACAATTGTTTATTATAATTTCTATTTGCTCACGCATATGTATGCATGGTTTATGGTTACTGTCACAACACTACCATACTGACAGTTTACATGTAGTACGTGCGCATACTGTTTCCAGAGGCCTCTGCTACATTATAGCTGAATTTAGCTCAACAGTAACCTTAATTGTTGTTTATTATTTAATAAAAACTTGTCTTGTTTACGTTTTGCCATAATAACAGTTTATTTTATTTTCTCAAAAACAAAACTATACTATAGGCCTATACGAGCCTACTCTACTTATAGCATTATTATTGAGTTTTTACCTCAAAAACTAAACAATATTTGTTAAATTGTTTTTCATTGTATTATATTGTTTAGATACTTCTTATTTCTTGGGGAAAATACTTCAGAGGAAAATAATTTAGTTTATATTTTTATCACTGTCTCAATTCAAGAGGACACTATTTTGTTTACTTTTCACCTTTGAAGGTTTTACTCAAATTGATTAATTTTCTACAAACACTTTCAACATGGCGATGTCTCTTAAAGTGGCCAATGCAAAGCGAAGAATCACCTCTTTTCTCAGATACAAAGTATCTATGATTTAACTAAGAAGACTTCCGATCCAAATATACTTCAGCAGTTGCTTGTCAGAGCTAAATCTACTCAGAGACTTAGACAGGGATTTTCAGCAATATTAGACTTGTGCACGAGTTGGAATTAAAAGTAGATGCCGACTATACACCTAACCATTCCGCATTAGCGAGCGTGGACGAGTGTTAGTTGATAACGTTTCTGCTAACGTGCTCATGATTGAGACCAAGAGGACAAAGCTAAAGCTAATAAAATCGAAACTATTCCGCCTGCTTCCCCTCAAGTCAACGTGCGGCTACCGAAATTGGAATTAAAAACTTTTGATGGAGCTGCCTTGGACTTCTGTACGTTCATCAACGTTTATGAACAAGCCGTACACAACAATGCGTACTTAAGCGATGTAATGAAATTTCAATATGTCTTGAGCGTGCTTTCAGGCGAACCACTCTCTCTGATAAAGTCGCTAAATTATAGCTGAGCAAAATTATGCAATCGGTTATCAGCTGCTGAAGGATCGCTACCATAATACTAGGCGTCTACTCACACTACATTTAAATCAAAATACTAGACCTTCCTGTCATCTCCAGCACATCTGTGAAGAATATTCGTGCTTTCCTTAATCTTTTTCACAAACATACGCAATCACTTAAAGCATTAAACAATGACATCACTAGTAACAACCCACTTCTCTCAGCCTTGTTATTACGCAAGATTGATAATCGTATGGTCACCCGCCTAGAACAGTTTTGAAAAAAGGAAGAGCTGCATACTTTGCCCTCGGTTGAACAAATAATTGAGTTTCTCAACCAGGAATGCAGCCACATTGAGGACAGTAGTCTACATGTGGACCCCAAGAACGCTTCAAGTTCTTATTTTGGGTCAAAACCCAGATTTGATAAGCCCAAATCGTCTCTTAAAAACGTGAGCCTGTTAGCGCCTTCCTCTCCACCCTCCTCGGCCTATAAACAAGGCCCATCATGTTTTTATTGTCATAAGAGCGGTCATAAAATTTATAACTGTCCCAGCTTCGGCCAAAAGACACCTCAAGAACGGCACGGGATTATTAAACAGCAAAACCGCTGTTCTTCTTGTTTGGGGACGCACAGATTAAGTGAATGTCAGTCTAAATTCACGTGTCGAACATGTCGTGGTCGTCATCATACCTTACTACACTTCACTGATCGGCCAACGCGGTCCAGTGTTAGTACGTCGGACCGCGTTCGTCCCGTTGTGGAGAACGGCCGTGACGGCGGCCGGCCTGCGCAGAGCAGTGCAACACCTACACCTGCTGTCCGCCCCCCGCCTGCGACCACAGCGCTCTCACCTCCTAGCCTGGCCCAACACACCACACTACACGCTCATGGCACACTGCATTGAGACCTCGCCCACGGTTCTTCTGGGTACTTCTCTTGTCAAGCTCACCGCCTCTAACGGACAAGCTTATGTCTTTCGTGCCTTAATTGATTCAGGAAGCATGCTAAATTTTACTAGCGAGAAAGCCTCCCAACTGTTGGGTACATAGCGCCGTCCGGCCACTATTAATGTCGCCGGCCTTTCTCAAACCTCTGCTCACACACGCGGATTTTTAACTCTGGGCGTGGAAACTCTTACTGGCCACCCAGTTGCCGCCTCGCACTCGTTCCACATATTGCCACAAATCACTGTAGACCTCCCACGAGTGCAAATATCTCAGGAGGTCATGAATAAGGTTAAAAATATTACACTGGCTGATCCAACCTTCCACCTCCCTGGTGGCATTGACGTGCTTATTGGTGGAGCGCTATTTCCACATATTCTTACTCACGAGACCTACTCTCTTGGTCTCAATTTACCTCACGCCCTGGGCACCTGTTTTGGTTTCGTGCTGATGGGGACGGCTCTCTGCACACCACTGACGCAGTCTGTCTCTACTATGGCTGTCTCTCTTCTCTCGACTGCTGAGGTGGACCTCCACGCCTCTCCGCAGCGTTTCTGGACACAAGCGGAACTGCCTGCTCCCAGTAAAAGGTCTGCAGAGGAAACTCAGTGCGATGAATATTTTTCCACCACGCACTCCAGGGACCGTGAGGGTCGATATATGGTCCGCCTCCCTTTCAAGGACACCAGTACTCATCTGGGAAGTTCCAAAGTTCATGCTGAAAGTAGACTCTATGCACTCGAGCGCAAGCTCCACGCTCCCACTAATGTGGAGTATTATAATTTATATTCTGATTTTATATATGACTATCTATCTCTCTCTAGGCCACATACAGAGCTGCCCTACTCCTGACTTAAGCACTCCCCACTACGTTCTGCCACACCACGGTGTTTTTAAGGCACAAAGTAGTACCACCAAACTACGCGTCGTTTTTTACGCCAGTGCCAAAACCAGTTCCGGACTCTCTCTCAACGACACTCTGTTGACCGGACCTAAACTGCAAAATAATATTTGTGACATTCTTCTGCGCCTCCGCCTTCAGAACTTAGTGTTCTCTTGTGACATCAGACAGATGTACCGCCAAATCAAGGTGCATCCTGACGATCAACATTTCCAACTGATCTTATGGCGTGATCACCCCACCGACTTGATGTCCACGTTCAAGCTCACGACAGTTACCTACGGCCTGAACTGTTCATCCTACTTGGCCATAAAAACACTACATCAATTGGCAGAAGACGAAGGTCACCGCTACCCCCATGCTGCTGAGATTCTCAAGCACCAGAGCTACGTCGACGACCTGATCTGCGGAGCTGAGACTGAAGAACTCGCCGCTGAACTTCAAGATCAACTCATCAAACTCCTTCGGCTCGGTGGCTTTGAGCTCCGGAAGTGGGTCTCGAACTCTCCGAGACTTCTGCAACACCTTCCTGAAGATTATCGGGAAATACCAGTTTTTCTGCAACCCTCTAAGGAGCCTCATTTCTCTATTTTGGGCCTAAAATGGACCCCTCTGACTGACACTTTTACGTTTAATTTTAATTTTTCTTGTGAAAACCCCACTAAGCGTAAAGTGTTAAGTCTCATTTCTCAAGTCTATGACCCCTGTGGTTTTTTGGCGCCTTGTATAATGCTCGCAAAAAATATCATGCAAATCGTATGGATTTCTGGCATAGATTGGGATGATCCGCTCCCTCCAGAAATATACCAAAAATGGCACGCCTTTTTTATTTGAACTTAAGCACGTTGCTACTATTACAATTCCTCGTGCTATCCCCTACTCTGCTGCTACTCACTGGGACTTTCATGGTTTCTCTGACGCCTCAGAACTAGGCTATGCTGCTGTAGTCTACATCCGCTCTACCTCCAATGACACGGTGCACGTAAGCCAAGTTATGGCTAAAACTCTCATCGCTCCTCTCAAAAGAGTGACGCTGCCCCGACTGGAGCTATGCGCAGCTCATCTCCTGGCCCAACTTGTGAAATATTGTGTTACTCAATTAGCTCCCACCCGCAAGTTTGGTTCTATTGTTTGCTGGTGCGACTCTACTGTGGCCCTCGCGTGGATCAAAACACCTTCTTATCGCCTCAAAACCTATGTGGCTAATCGTGTGGTGCAAACTCAAGAGCTTGTGGCTGTGGATTGCTGGCGCTACATACCCAGTGCTTCCAATCCTGCTGACTGCGCCTCCCGTGGGATCCTTCCCTCTCAATTGGTGGATCATCCCCTTTGGTGGCATGGACCCGACTGGTTGCGTCTCCCCTCCTCGGCCTGGCCGGATACTGATTCCAGCCTGTACTCGGTCTCTCTGGAGGAGCTAGGGGAGCTAAAGCATTTCTACTCCTGTCATTGCCTTGGCCACAGCACCGCCTACGTGGGACCTCCTCATCCAGTACTCTTCCTGGAGGAAATTGTTGCACGTGATGGCCTACGTCTTGCCTTTTATCCACAACGGTCGTTCACCAAACCGCCACTTCGGACCTCTCTCCAAGACAGAACGGGACTCCGCCCAGCTGCGAATTTTCAAGACCGTGCAAGAGGAAGCTTTCACTGAAGATCTGGCTCTACTGCGGGACCGAAAGACGTGTTCTACCAGACTTCAACGCCTCGCCCCATTCCAGGTTCGGGATGGACTTCTCCGCGTCGGCGGCAGACTGCGCCACGCTGACCTCCCGCCGAACATGTCTCACCCGTGCATCCTGCCCAAGAAGCACCCTGTCGTGGACCTCCTCATTGACCATGTCCATGTCAAACATCTCCACGCTGGCGCGCAGCTTACTCTCTCTCTGCTCTCCCAGCAAGTCTGGATCCTCTCTGCACGCAGCGTGGTGTGATCTCGCATTTTTAAATGCCTCACATGTTTTAAGAATCGGCCTAAAAATAACGCCCCTCTCATGGGCGACCTCCCCAAAGCTCGCATTACTCCAGCCCGAGCTGAGAGAAATGCCCGAGAGAAATCTCCACCGGCATGGACTATGGTGGCCCTTTTTTGCTCAAGGTCCATAATTTACGCTCTGTCTGCATTATTAAGGCCTATATTTGTATTTTTGTTTGTATGGTTACGAAGGCCGTTCACATTGAGGTGGTGACGGACTTGTCCACCGAAGCTTTTCTTGGTGCTCTCACTCGCTTCGTTTCTCGTCGTGGCCTGTGCACAGACCTTTATAGTGACTGTGGCACAAACTTCGTAGGTGCTAAAAATGCCCTACACAAAATCCTCACGGCTGACCAGCGCAAAGTCCAAGACTTTGCTGCTGACCGTTCAATTCGATTCCACTTTAACCCTCCTGCTGCTTCCCATCAAGGTAGAATTTGGGAAAGTGCCATCAAGAGTGCTAAACACCATTTAAAACGTGTCATGGGACTCCACATACTAACTTTGTCTCAATTCATGACGCTCACAAGTCAGGTTGAAGCGATGCTCAACTCCCGCCCGCTCACCGCTCTCTCCAGTGATCCCAGCGACCTTCTCCCACTGACGCCCGGACACTTCTTGATCAGCTCTCCTCTGGTTTCCGTGCCTGAAGAGAACTTGCTGGACATACCCACGAACCGCCTTTCTCACTGGCAGCTGGTTCAAGCGCTGCACCAACGTATCTGGAAGCGTTGGCAGCGTGAATATCTCCAGACTCTTCAGCAGCGCCTCAAGTGGAGCACTCCTTCCCGCAACCTCCAACCTGGAGACCTCGTCCTGGTGCATCAGGATACTTCCCGATTTCTCTTGGCCCCTTGCACGGGTCACTGATGTCACTCCAGGACAAGATGGTACAGTTCGAGTGGTACATCTCAAGACCTCAAGTGGAACTCACTCGTCCAGCAGTGAAGGTGTTTCTCTTACCTCACCTCTACAATTAATTAACTGTCTCCCTACCACCGCCTATAACCTTTGTAATTTGAGCCTATGTTGCTCTTTCTCTCATTGAATCCCAAGGTGATTCAAGGCGGCCGGTATGTTAAGTATTATTGCGTTAAATAACTTGTTTTTTATTGCCTAATATGAAAAGGCTACTTTTATTGAACAATAATTATGTATATATTTTTTGGGCAATTTATACTCTATATTTGCCTTTATTTTACTAAACTGTATATACTGCATTAATTCTATATCTCTTTCTGCGGCCTAGTGCCTACAATACCATTCCTTACTGGATTAGAATATTCACGTACAGTGACAGACCAATGAACCACTGTTTCACGAATCAGCTGTTTACTGTACAATAACCAACCAATTACAACGGTTGACTTATCAATTGCCCACCTTGCAAGCAACTGCACGCTTGCTCAGTGTACGCTCAGTCCCGCGTGGGGCACTTTATATAGCACTCTAGCCACTGCTGACCATACTTACTCAACACGTGACTTTATGCCCCATGTGTTACTCTCTCACTTAAATATTAGTTTATCTCTATTTGTTGTATATTTACATTAACATTAAAGTCAGTGCTCTGGATTGGCAATCTCTACCAGAACGTCTATGTTCCCGGACACCCGCGTCTACCGTGCTCTACAGGACTGGCCACAGTGTTATGAACTATTCGTTTGCGGTCGTATTGTGCGTGAGTGAATCCGTGAAGGACATCTTCCGTCTTCACGCCTGCCTACAAGACAGCAGCCTATTTCCACACTTCCTGATCACAACCTGGCCCTCAACAACAGCAGACTACGGTTACCCCTCATGAAAACAAAGGTAACTGTTTATTTTCTACACTTTATTTGAATATGCACTGTTCATAAACTCATTATGTGTAACCTGGTGAACTCTTGTTAAAATCAGTGTGTTCGGCGTCTTCACTGCCTAGTGTGAAGTGGCCCTTCTTAATCGAGCCTATAAAATTTTATTTCACGGTTCTCATAACCAAAATTCATTCTTTTCGTAACCGATACTATTCATTCCAAGTTTTATTTGAACACTATTATAAAATCACTTTAATAAAACTACTAGGAAACGATTGGCTTCCTTGAAATGGCGATGTAACTTATACTGTTGATTAAAGAAACACAGGGCGATGGACACTATCATGCCTCCTTTTCCAGGCTGCGGTCCGAAAAACAACATATTTTTATTAATCAAAAAGTTCTTTGTTTGAAGTTAATTTTTTACGATGGAAAGATTGTGAAGGGAAACGGATTTTGCCGGACATTTTCCATTGTTCAGTGAAACAAAAAATCAGGAATGTTCCACATGTATAATCCTTTTTCCTTCATGCAAAAAGTATTATAAACGATTATTTTGAAATGCTTAACTTAGTTTCAAGAGGTTTTCCATTCCTCCTTTTATACCAAAAGCACAAGTGCCTGAAGTAGATACTTTTTGATCGTAGTAAACAAAAATATCAATACAGTAAAGCGAAAGTAGACGCTCTTTAATATAAGTTGATTTCCGAAACCTATATATGTATTTATTTTATTGACTGTGAAACCGTAAATAAATTATACCGAAAGTAAATGTCAATAGTTAGAACATAATGTTTCTGACCGTAGTAACTGTTTTGTCTTTCGTAAGTATATATAAATGTATATGTGTCTTTAAATTTACTTCCAGTCAACAATATTTCATGTAACATAGTTTTTTTTGACCCGATGAAGATAATATATATATATATATATATATATATATATATATATATCTCTTCATCGGGTAAAAAAAAACAAACTCTATGTTACATGAAATATCCTTGACTGGAAGTAAATTTAAAGAGCCGAATGTAAACGCTTTTTAATCGAAAATTGGTTTTTATTTGTATATATTTTCTTGATCGGGACAACAAGAAAAACTAAACTATGGCACTGCAAATACCTTACCATAGACTTTCAGTAAATCTAAACAGACGGATATTGATGTTTTTGACCGAATTAGTAAAAAATACGAATTAATTTTCTGGACCCTGCAGGCATGTATAAAGGTGTACCTTTAAGATAGACCTATATTCCCCACTATGAAAAGTTTGTCTTAAAATGAATATTGATGTTTTTGTGAGGTTGTAACGCCTGCCTAAAATTTAGTATTAGAATATTAAGTTGGCCAAAGCAATATTTAAATTATTTTTTAAACTTTGAAAAGAACGATCACTTACCTAAGCCTAGATAGTCGCTTAAAATAAGTTTATAAAAGAGTAGAGAATGATACAAGTTTAAAAGCTTTAAAAAAAACCCATTAGGATTAAAACTAGGCTTAGGCAATCATAGGTTGCAAAAATTACTTGGCTCAGACCTGTACATTAGCCAAAATGCTCATATTTAAACAATTTTATAAACGTTTCAGATAAAAGTACTTTTTAATTTGTTTAATGTTTACCCCTAAAGACTCAAAAGCTATGACTTAGCTCTTACTTTGTGTATATCTCTACCAGTCTCCATCGGCTATGCATTAGCCTTCCATTTTATAGATCTGCTATTAATTGCGTCGCTTTATTATTCCTTTAGAACTGAATTTGGAATCTACTAGGCACTAACATAATAAATTAAGAGGTACTTGGACGTTTTAGGAAGGCAAGGAAACGATAATTAAACCCATTGCACCGTGTAGAGACCTTGAGAGAACGGGACAAACAACTTCGAATATCTTTGTTCCCACTTTATTATTTAGTTCATATTCACCCTATGGAAGTCCGAAGGAAAGAGAGAGCGAGGTGACCGCATCCTGAATAATCTATAACACGAAAAAAGTACAAACAGAAACCATACAAGCATCAGGAAACGAGGTTAGAAATCTAGAATTAGCAGACGACACTACCAGCTGTAGCTGAGGTTAGGCTAGTTGCACACACACCGATTTTGGACGACCGATTTTTTACCGGCCATCCAAATTCCAATAATGAACTGAATGAGGGAACGGAACCTGAAACACACGCCGACAGCTGATCGGCGCCGGTAAAATGCCGGTAAGCAGCCGGCTACTGCCACTGCGTACCGCCGTTGCCGGTGACAACAGTGGCGCACGTGCTAAACACATGCTGGCACACGCACCGATTGTTTACCGATCGTCCTTACAGCTCTCGCTCCGCCATCTTCATGAACAAATCCGTTTCGTTTAGTTGAAAATCGCTAAATTTCAGCTGTTGCCTCATTGTCCAGGTTAATGTCCAAATGCACCGGTATAATAGTGTTTTGTTTTAAAAATATTCATAAATCACCATACTCCTACTAAACTATTTTTTCAGGTATCTAGCGAGCGGGTGCACCTTTACCGACCTACATTATTCCTTCAGAGTTGGGATTGATTTCCACTGCAAGGAAAATAATAAAAGAAGTATGCCAAGCCATCTGGTTAGTTATGAAGAAAGCGTGTATACCTAAATTTACTAAAGATTATCTTGAAACCATCGCTTCGATTGTTTACCGACCGTCAAAATTCGGTGTGTGTGCAACTATCGTCATTCAGTCCTTGTTGATAAACAAAATCAGAGAAGAATTTTCACAAAGGTGTGGTTATTACAATAAGAACTTACTTAAATACAATAAGACCCTATAAAGGAATTGCAAATTATACATATTCTTATATACGCAAAATCGACGATCTAGAAATATTGCGCTACCAACACCGGACGGTGACAAATCGAAAGATTACGGGTAACAAAAGAGTTCCAGTTTATTTCCTACCCTCCTAACATTGGATTTACATTACCAGTGTTTACAACCCTGGCTGGGGATGAAGAGGGGAAATGTGTTTGTTACGATTGGTGACCAATGTACGAATATCTCTTATTTTCTTCTTAGCTCTGTCGTGAGAGATAAACTCATACTGTACACATTTAAGGATATTAGAGATACGAAATATTTCTGAGTGCACTTAGTGGTTTTTAAGGATAAAAAATATTATTATGCGTATAAGTAGTAAAAATGTATAAAATAATTACCTAACGTTACGTGCAATCAGCGAACCTTAACGAGCGCTAACGATGACGATGGCAGCGCGGCACGTGACAATACTGTGAACTGCTGTTTTTGACATAGAACCCTTCCTTATGAAGAGTATTGAATAATGAGTACATTATAGTATTTGTGTCACCATAAATATTTTTGTTTAGTTTTAAACACCAATATGTTGCACAGTTTGTAAATTTGTAAGGGGATTCACATATTTGAGCGTTACCTAATACAGTTTTTAATTTACACTTTCTAATATACATGGTCGTGTATAAAACCAGAGCTTTCTTGTTTTCAGCTTTTTTAGCATGAGGGACTAAAAGAATAAATTTTGAAACTCTATTGATAAGACTGGTACACTCAAATTAAATTTTAAACAACATATTTATGAATCAGATGAGCCTCAAGCACAAGTTACAATGTTTGTTATCTCAGAATAAACCTCGATCGGTATTCTAGGATCACTTTTAATGGTGATCACATTCAGCTACCGTATATAAGGCTGTTACTTTGAGAATCTGACTTAATTACAACATTTTATTACAATACTTTAATTACAATAATAAATAATAATATTATTTATTATTATTATTATTTTTGGTAAAGATAGAATTCTTAATTACTTTGGTCTTTACATACATTTTTATCCATAATATCAAATAGGATATACACAGTTTAAGATTAAATATAAAGTTTCTCTATGCGAGAAGTACAATCAGTATTTGTCAGTCTTATAAAGTGACATTGGGAAAATGGAAGATGAAAAATGCGTTTATTAAAGAAGCGGAGTTACGGCTATCAAACCCTCTCGACCAGTCATCCTCACGTCGTATACACTAAATTTCAATAGTGTGACACAATTGTGGTAAGTTATTAACTTATACTTTAAATATGTACAATAACAAAATTTTCCCCACAGGCCCTCCAGCACCGAGCCCCTAAACCCCGCCCTTAAGCATGCACGGTCCATTTAATCGGGGAGAGCGGTCTAAAGATGACAAGCTTCAACGTAAAGGACATATTATAAATTTATGATCGAGGAATTGGAATTAATAGTAAAGTTGCTCCCCATCATTGCGGGTTTAAAAGACGATAATAAGGCTTCACTGGTTTTGTGCTAAAAACGGTGAAACTTTACTCCCTGAAGGACAAAGTGAAGTCCCACCTGTCAAATCATAAACGTTGATATTTATTGAATACTATATATAGCTGAGTATCCTTTTAAGTATTACATTTGTCTAACTGAATGTCACAATAATGTTGCAGCCTTTTGACTATCCAAATTCTTTAAGGTCATTGTCATGAATCCTCACACCTGAACCCTCACACCGTCACAGCTAAACCCTCAGGTCTTACATCATCTTAAGAATCCTACTATTACTAATTAATTAGTAACAAATATAACTTAAAGTAATAAACAAGTAAACAAGATACTTTAAATACACATTTACAGTTTAAAACGAGCTGTTTGAGTTCCCTTATACGAGATGAGTTCGTCATACATGGATTTTCAACTTTGTGTTTTTTCATCCAGGAAGGTTCTTCAAAATCTACACTTTATGATTCAAAATTTATATGTGACATTATCATATATATTTTTTGTCTATTACATACATATTCTTTCTTTAAATAATAACTAATGATGCCTTAAACGGCGAAACCGCTTAAAAATAAATTAAAATTGTGAAAAAAACAAAAAAAAAATGTAGTTTATATTACCTATGTTCCATACCGCAGTGAACTCCAGAAAATAAACAAATGACGATTTTTCAGTATAAAAATGAAAAGAAAACTGACTTGGTGTGAAAACCATTCACCACATACAACAGAAAACAAATAATTCCAAAGTTTACAGGGGAATATTAAAATTTTGTAGGGTTAATTTACACTGCGCATTTGTAGGAGGCGAAGAAAACTAATTAACTGTCAATATGAAGTAGGAAGTTGAAGTGTCAAACAGATCAATATATGGCATTGGGAGTGTTGTATGACATCACTACCGACTATGACGTAATTAACTGGAAATAATGAACTGCCGAAGGCAAGGTGACGTGAAGAAATTGTGATTAGGTTATTCTGAGCAGAGTTTACAATATTATTTGATTCACTCGCCTTTATCATATTTGATAACTGATGGTCCATGTTCTTGCTCAGTACTTTTGTAATTAGAAGCGAGTGTATTTTTCGAATTTTTATTGTGTTTGGGAAGCTTTATTTTAATGTAAAAATTCCCTGAAATTATATCTGTTATAATTAATTATTTATAAAAAAGGCAATAGTGGATAAAATACGAAAATTTTACATGTAACCTATTTAATTTTATATATGTTATTTATTAACTAACTCCGTATAACATGCTTTTCTTACGATATTAGAGATTGTGGCGAGTTTAGAAATAAATATTTATGGATACTATTTGAGAGTCTCACTGAAATTTGATTCATACACTAGAGACACAAGTTTTCAATCAGGTTATCAAATTTGTGATACCAATATCGCGCTCTCTGGGAAAAAAAAACCAGAAAGCGAAGCGAACCACCCAGGAAGCGTGGGTTTTTTTTGCTAAATGAACCAAAATATGGATTAGCTCGAGTAAATATAGGTAGGTCGCTGGACTGGTAGCCCCGGGGATATAGCAGAAGCTTCAGCTTATGTTTGAGCGGGGTTTTGACTTTATGTACCAATGATATTCAACTCAAAATGCTGTGTAAACATAAAAATAAATCTTGTTGCTAGTTTTCTTAAAATAGACACCTATCTGCTTTAATTTTTAATTCGTTTGATAGTTTAATTTATATATAATCTTTGTGGGAAATGTTTTGACGGATACTATCTAACTAACTTTAAATTGAAATAAATATTTGGAATTAAAAAAAAACGGCGAGTTTGGCATAATATTAGAGTATAAATATAATTAAATCTAATACTATGCCAAACTCGCCGTTTTTAGTAATATTAGAGTATAAATATAATTAAATCTAATACTATGCCAAACTCGCCGTTTTTAGTAATATTAGAGTATAAACATAATTAAATCTAATATTATGCCAAACTCGCCGTTTTTAGTAATATTAGAGTATAAATATAATTAAAATATAATATTATGCCAAACACGCCGTTTTTAGTAATGGTAGAGTATAAATATAATTAAATCTAATATTATGCCAAACTCGCCGTTTTTAGTAATATTAGAGTATACATTAGAGTATAATTAAATCTATTCAAATTATAATTATATAAAAGTAGATTCCAGAATAATTTCTAAATCTATTACGTTTACTATAGTAATTAAATTGGTCATAACAAGTGTATACAGGAATTTGTGCATATTCCTTTATACATGTCATAGCGGCTGAAAAATGTTTAAATAGAGATTTTTTTAAATCGCTAATGATATATTTATTTTTATTTCTTATATACACTTTTATATTGTAGTGGCAGTAACTTAAGTTTGAAGAAGTCCTTGTAAAATGCTTTAATATTTACGTCCGCAATAATTATTAGCAGACTTGTAAAAAATTATATAAGGCACTACATTTCCTATATCTGTACAAATTCTAATTTTGATTATTTTGTGAGGTTTCCTACTTTAACGGATATAGAGATTCAGATTTCTCGCGAAAGCCATTTCCGAAAAAAAACTTAGAATAGTTTACTTATAATTTATATACGCGTTACATTAACATCTTTCTGTAAATGTATATTTTTTTTCGTTTATTTAAGGGTACGTAACATTGTTTTCGCGCCATGAACAAACACAGAGAAAAAGGAAATATAGTATGCCAGTCGTTCAGTAAATGATATTAATCGCTCAAGGGGAAGACTTTTTAATCCTCTTCCGCCAAAAATAAAAACCCATATTGTTTCATTTTCACCTTCATAATTTTAATATTAAGTGTTTAATTTTAGAATGTTGCTTTCAAAATAAGATATTGTGAGTGAGAGTTTGCAATGATAGTGATAGTGTTCTTTACAATTATACTTTCCGTTATATATCCACGATCAGTACGATTTACCCACTAATTGACATACTTAGACGATGTAATAAATTGAAACTAGACGAAGTTTTTAACTCTAGCGTAGAAGCCTAAGTAGCTACTTAATAATATTCAGCATTTGCCCATGACATTTCACACTCAGATTGATTGTGGTTGAAGGTAATCTACAGTGATAAGTCGGAAGCATCAAATTTTACAGATTGATACGTCATAAAGACTTTCAGATTGTGTATTTTTAAATACTCAATAATTATATTCAATGTTAGCAAAAGGTCTTTAGAACACTGTGAATTATTTTACTATCCCATGTTGTTCTGTATACCATGTATAGCTTTGGAAAAAAATTAAACAGTTACAGATGAAGAATTTATATTCGCATATTGTAATTTGGTTCAAATTGTAATACATGCCTGTCAAAATTCAAGCAAAGTAAGCCTCGTGCAGAAGGCTCATAATGTTGCTGTCAGCCGTAGTTTAACTGCAGCCACGAAAAAGTATTAAGTAATCTCTTTGAGCTGGTACACAGCACGCTGAATTTAAAATAATAATGCGGATGTACATTGACCAATGTTTATTGGTTGCATAATATTTAAGCTTAACATCGATTAATATTTCTAAACATTCATTTAATGAAATTTATCTATCCATAAAACGTCATTCATATTCCAACCAAGCATTATTTATCACAGCTCCAATACATGAGTTCCATTAAATAGTTTATTTGAATTAACTTATGAATTTTTATTACCAAAATTTCATTCACTAATTGCTGCAAGCAGATTTTTTGAATAGATTAAGTCTGGGATTGTAAAATGGGTTACATGTCTAGAAAGCGTGTTATGTGAGCAGCCGGTGAGATACCGGTAGTACGAATCTCAGACGGGTGCTAGCTTGGTAAACAAAAGTTGACCCCGACACTTCAAATCTTATTGACAAAGGCCGCCAGTTTCTCTTTTATGTGTGGGGTTTCTTGAAGCAACAGGCCGAAGTCGATTGCTGTCTATCTTATATTTAATTGCATATTAATTTAAATGAAACTTTTATTATTAGTCCTATAACATAACATGACAAAACGTTGACGTTCTTAACCACCGTTATTGGTTTAAGAACGTAAAAATTACATATATAGACTTTAATTTTACAGATCATTGGTCTTACGAATTTATAACCATATCACTAATGTCTTGATACTTGGAAATTTGCATTCATGACGTCATTAAGTTTTTATAAATTTGTGTATTAACCTTTATTATGTAAAGGTTGTATGACAAAATATTTGACAAGTAAACCGATGTTATACTTTTAGTGTTAGTAATTATATTGACATTGATGGTACTTTTATTTAAAGGCAATATGAATTGATTACGCATGTTTTGATTATTTAATTTTATACATAACGTTGTTTACATCAAACATACTTCTTAAATTTATTCATTTTTGATAATGTACAAGCATTTTTCAGTATTTTTAGAAAGGTTTTTCAATTCGTTTAGATAGGCTACTTTATCCCTTGTTAGTATGAAACGTCGAATACCCTGGCTTAGGTATGAAGCAGTGTTTACGTAAAAGTCATGAAGTTTAAGATTTAGGAATTAATTTTCTATAGCATTAGATAAACTTCAAAATTGGCTAGATGTTTTAATAACTATGGTTCAGGAATCAGAGATATACTATGTATTTATATATACATACCTCTTTTTTATACTTAGACAATACTATTATATTATCAAATATTATTCTCTACACGATAATATTCTGTACATGCCAATAACAGGAATTCTAATACTCCGTTCGAGAGGGTGTTCATATCCCGAGGGAAAGCCTGATATTGAAAATTCTACGTCCCTATTACAATGTCAGTATAGCAAATCTTTTACTGTCTATGACATTTCAGAATATGCAACATATTATTGCAAAATAAACAGCGTTATTATGCAAGTAGTAACTGAAAAAGTTTCTAAGATTAAAAGAATGTAGAATATTTATAATTAACTTATACTCTTTAAAATTGTGAAGGGCTAACTAACAAAGCAAAATATCATATTTATATTATTTATTAGGATTATTGTTGGAAGATCGTTGGCGATGATTCTGTCACGCAATAGTGACTATTTTTTTTCAAGTATAAACATAAACTGTCTGAATAGGCACAAAGATGTGTATTATATGACACTCGGTAGCGGTGGTAAAATATAATACAATTCTCTGTAGATTTATCCTATGATTTATTTTATGAGTGTAAATGATAAATAAATCATCATATAACAGTTTACTGTATACGATTTTCAAATATTTACTTTCACATTAAAAAATATCTATTTACAATTAATTTTGGTTTTCTTAAATTTGTGCTAATATCTTCACGCAGCCCCCCAGAGAATAAGGTAAAGTCTCTCTTTGCCCTTAAAAACCATTAAAATAACTTTGTAGAAACGGGTTTATACATTTTACTGATAGAAGAGGACAAACAATTAAATGTAACTATTTTATATTAAAGTAATACATCCATGTATACTGAAACTTTTTAGTAATCCTGTTGAATCCTGGTAACCAGGAACCTTGTGAACTTTCGGCCTAGTTGACATTATCACTGTCGATATATTATATCTTTATCAAAATATTGTGATCACATACCGCAAATTTCAGCGTTATGTGTATTAATAACACTGGCCTGTGCGAAGACCTTATTAAACAATATAAGGAGGATTGCTAGAGTACAAGGTCGACATATAGGCTACCCAAATACGAATATACGCATATATTAATATATGTTATTTTATTTATATTTGTTTATGCATTTATTTGTGATATGAATGGTTTCTTTTAGAACCATGAAAACCTGTTAATACAGTCAAGTTTAAGTTTTAATTTTTTTTAATCAACAAAATAATGAAAATTTACATGAAGATCCATTCAAATACAATGTGTTTCATTGTGTTGAACTTAGCAGAACCTAGCCATGAGACTGTCTTTTTTTGTAAAAGGTTTGTCAGGCTGTAAGATATTTACCATACAACCGTGATCACTTCATTGGATCAAGAAAGAAGAAATCATTTAACGACCAAGAAGTTCGAACTAAACAAAAATGCTTGAAATAATTTTGTGTGATCTTCTAAACCCATTTAGAATGCAGTGTTTACTTAATTTTGTATCATTACTCGTTCTATAATGTAAGAATATATAATAACCAATTGCAGTCTCAGCGTAATATTATCGTTTAGCTAACATGCATGCTAACACAAATTTTAAAGTTGTAGGTATGGTTTAGTTATCTGTGAATATAAAACTAACACAACACACTTGAATATTAAAACAGGTGGTTTTACCATAGAAACCAAGTTTTACCATTTTCCCAGGATGAGGCTATGGAGTGTCTCTGTATTGAGGAGTAATAGCCAAACCAGAGCCTACTTTCTCGATACCAGAGCGCATTTTCGTCAAACTAGTAAATATTGAAATATCATTGCAAAGTTTGTTTCCACCTGATGAAATTCTTCCGCCATAAACTGTTTGTATACAAATTAGTAATGATAGCCAATTTGTATTCATAGTATACAAAATAATTGAATCGGAAAAAGTAAGCGCTCTGTGGTGTAATGGTAGCACATTCACCCGGCAAGTGAGAGATCCGGGTTCGACTCCCGGCGGAGCAAGTACTTTTTGCGATTCAGTGTTTATTGAAATTATATATATATATATATATATATATATATATATATATATATATATATATATATATATACATTTATGTTAGTAACCGTACACCCACACACAACTGGTAATCAAGTTAACCTCAGATATCTCTGAGAGATTCTGCGTCAAAGGTCTGTGATTGCATATCGAGCTTTATTAGCTCATTGAATTACTGTACGCTGAAATATAATAGTGCTTGGTAATTGCTATCTGTAATTGGAAACTAAACAGCATGCTGAGGTAACATGAAGTGGTAATCCTTCTATTGACAACGAGAACGTGACGTCAAACACCCCGTTACACAATTAACCTTATAATCAGCTACGAGGTGCTTTGTAACCTTATCAAAGTTTGAGTTACTTTAAATTTTATTACCTTATTGCCTTTTAGCTAGACTAATGTGTTAATAAAGAAGAAAAAACGCTAAAATTATCCATCTTAGATAATTGTGAAGAACTAAAATTTAAAACTTAAGTAACATAGCTAAAATGTACTGAGTTTGATTTTTAAAATGGAAATTTAAGTTTATTAAATGAACATAACGTAGGCTAGCATTGGGTTTGAATGTTTCCTTCAATTGTTACGGGTATCTAAACGCTCTATTGAGCAAGGGCCATAGTAAAATTTACGTTCGTTAGACAAGTAGAATATTGAGATAGTTAAATTAAAAAATGTCACTTTCATGTCAAGATCTGTACTATACTGAGGTTTCCCATGTTAATTGGGGGCAAGCTACTAATTACCCTATTTGTCCAGAGGACATATAACTCAGCGTATGCAACATCTTGTACTTCATACCAAGTCCACAAACATGGCATGCATTTGGGATTGATCAATAATTTTGTTTGATCTGGTCATAATAAAGCTTACACGTTATAAATATTAGTCCTGTCCTTGCAAAGCGGTCCGCATGGTCGGCCACTGATGGTGGTTTGGAAGACATCTTTAAGGAATTGATTCCTAGGTTAAGTATTAGATAGGAATTTTTAAACTTAACTTCATCCGGTGAAATAAAAGATTCTTTGCCTTTTATCAGCAGCCCTTGCTGAGGTGATCCTCCCTAGGTCATGTTAAACCAAAACTGTCAGGGCAGTAACACATTTGCGCAAGTGAGAATATGCAGAGCTTTATTGTGATTGGCTGAAGTTTAAACAATGAGAGATTAGTCTGAATAATAAGCGATCAACGTCTCCTGTATCATTATCTTCGTTTTTATTAATCCGAAGATCTTTGTTAAATTAAAGTTAATATGTGCTGAGGTCATATATATATAATCTTATGACAGATAAAATGATTTCAAACAGCATTAAAAACAGAATTATAAAGAATCTTCGAGCATAGGAAAAGTGTAATTTAATATCACTAGTAAATAAAGACACATTTTCAAATATTAATTTTATTATGTAGAAAAATGTTAATATTTATTCTTTAGTGAAGTTGCCTGGTGAAGGAATCATTTATTCTGAAAGGCCTCGCGAAAATAATAATTATTGGAAAATGTGTATTTGTTTACTAGTGATATTAAACAGAATTATTTTTATTTATCTTTACACGTCGGTTTTACTCGCGAAGTCAGGTTTCAGATATTATTATTCAGTAATAACACCGTATTTACTAAGGTATTCCTTTAAAATTTGTTAACGTAAGCTTTTTTTTACCTATAAATTTATGTAACATTATTTGTTTTTAGTTTTTATTCAAATAATGTTATGCCTATATAAATATAGGTTGATATATAACCTATATTTTGTTATTTACAACCGATCGAACCAAATAAGGGTGTTACTGTTTCACATCTTATACTGTATACTTATTGTTCAAAAAAAAAAAAAAAATATATATATATATAATATAAAATATTATTAATGATTTCCTATTAATATGGACTACGACAAAGGACGGGTATTGCTGAGGTTTTAATCAAGCTTCTCTGAAAGATCTCTTGCTATTCCTGCTTTAGCTGCCTGTCCTCAATCTGTGTACATGATTACAGATGAGCAAGTGTAACTCTTACTGTAAATGTGTGTTTATCAAATTCACTAATTTGGCGTCATCCGCGTAGGGCTTGTGACATAAGAGTAATAAATATTTATGCTTCTTAGTTTTATTTTTATTGTTAGTACCTGTTTCACAAGTTTTTGAGTTCGTTTTATATTTATAATTAAATATTTATTATTTTTTATCTTTTAGTGCTTAATGTTTTTTAATCTGTACTTTAAAAAGGAACATGGAAGAAAATATTCAGGGTCTCTATTTGATTTTTTATAAAACCAATTAATAAAATAGAAATAGTTTAGTTTCGTGGAATAATCATTCTACACCATTCAGCTTATCAATAGGCCTTAGCATTTTTCCGTATTAAGCTATGGTTTATGTACGCACGTTACCAACACGCCATGTTATATTCTCTAGTTAAACGTCACCTAACACCCTCACATAAAGGGAAAAACTTCACATACGACGTATAAGGTTTATCATGGTCATTTATAGAAATTGAAACCTCTACAAGTTATCCTATATCTCTGTTAAATACATCTCTTAAACCATGAAAGAACTCTAAAGTTTTTCTGTAACAACTCTTTTAAGTTTTAGTAAATAGAAGACACCCTCAGGACACAATCTGTCTGCGCCCTTTACAAATGGTTGTATGGGATTTCTTAAAGGGATCTTAGTGCGAGTAATCTTAAATATACAGGGTAATAAAATTTAAAACTAATTAAATATGGATACATGATTATAACTCAAATATGGCTGTTAAATATTGTAAACCTGATTAATAAAGACAGTTAATACACAATAACAGGGTGTCGTATTCAGGTGCCAGTTTTAAATAGGAGATTGTGATAAACTAATGAAGGTGAAATAAAGTTGCTTTACCTCATGCAAGTTTTAATTTTATTGAGATAAACTGTATACTATTCAAAAAAATATACAATCCAAAATTGTTGATTGTATACAGTCTATAAAAGGATTTTTCATGATTTAAAAATGCCTGATTTTGTTGCAGATTTGGCACATCCTAAAAATAAAAATAAAAGTTTACACATATTTTTGCGGTTCTTAAATAGATCTAGAGCGTAAAAAATAAAACATTATGAGACATTACGTGTAATGTATAAAAATTAAAAAAAAATTACATAACTGATGAAGTGTAATTGTAACAGCTGGTATTTTTAGATAAAATGCGTTTAAAGCTAGTGCAGATATAACTAAAGTAGTAAATTTTAAGATGTCTTATTGCCTATAGTAAGTTTATCAATTTACCTATACAGGGTGTACATAAAGTCCTGCACGGGTATAATATTTTCTGAACGTTAACAGATAAATCAACAAGATTTGGTACATCAACACTACACCTAAAAATCTACTTTTTGAAGGAATTATCAGTTTTCTGTAATATCATGGGGACGTCCCGCAAGGAGTCAGAAGGAAATCTTAAATAGAAGCATAGGTCAATATGCACATCATTTTAAAGGGCTTATCTAGCATAGTTTAATGCCGCAAACCGCACTCAAAAAGATTGATTCAGTACAAAATGGCGGCTGTTCAAAGGTTTTACTTGGTTACATTTTATTAGTAGCCATAACCCCAGTAAGGCCTAAAATTAGACCCTTTCAAAATTTTTTTAACATACGTAACAGTGATGTCATGAGTTTCTGCTGCGGGGGGGACTCTTGCGGGTTCTCAATAAAATGACTGCAATACATCCAAAGAGTTGTCTTCGGTTGTCGCAGTAGCGGGCCTTCCTGACCTATGACGATCGGAAACACTTCCTGTTTCCATAAAGCATTCAACAGTTCTCCCTACAGTTGTTCTAGAAATTGGCTGCCTCTCGTGAAAGTAGTCATTAAAGAAATGGCATACTTCCTCGTGTGATCGTCTGTTGTTTCCCCAACCAACCATCATAAGAAGTGTTATACGTTCACGTTCGTCAAGCGACATAGTGTAGTTGAAGAATACACAAGCAATATGACCAATTATTTTGTATTAAAGCGCACTGATAGAAAGGTTGGACAGCACTATTAAAACAAGAAAACTAGAATAGCCTACTATGAATAGACTGGCTAATAGGAAAGTCCAAAATGCGACCCAAAGATAAGAGCTTTCTAATTGTTACTGTTATCAGGTTTTCCCCGTTATCAATATATTAGGACCAAATTTGTAACCCTTGAGGATAACTAACGTCACAATTCACTTCTGCACAACTGACAAGCATAATGTAGTATTTAGCTGCAGTAATTCATTTGGTTGCAGTTTTGCTTTACTGGGGTTATGGCTACTAATAAAATGTAACCAAGTAAAACCTTTGAACAGCCGCCATTTTGTACTGAATCAATCTTTTTGAGTGCGGTTTTGCGGCATTAAACTCTGCTAGATAAGCCCTTTAAAATGATGTGCATATTGACCTATGCTCCTATTTAAGATTTCCTTCTGACTCCTTGCGGGACGTCCCCATGATATTACAGAAAACTGATAGTTCCTTCAAAAAGTAGATTTTTAGGTGTAGTGTTGATGTACCAAATCTTGTTTATTTATATGTTAACGTTCAAAAAATATTATACCCGTGCAGGACTTTATGTACACCCTGTATATATATTTCGCATAGAGAATAAAATAGCAATCTTTTGTGTACTATAGCGAGCGTATATAAACTGTCGCTCTAGTTATGTTGGATAAAATGATTCTCCTGAAATTAACCATTTTAAGTTCACAATTTATTACTAACTAGTTCAGAAGTTACGTTAGCTGAGATTTCTATTTACCTAAGACAGAATAAATAGCCTAAGACGTGAGCTGTTTAGTCAGAGGAAGAATAGGGTAAGAAAACCGTTACGATCATTTACAAAACTCTTAAAAAAACACTAGTTTTTGATACGTCAAATCTGATTTCTTTCCTAAGCAGTTAAATAAATTTAAGATAAAAACAAACCACACAGTATAACATTAATTTAAAGTAAAAAAAATATTTACTAAACCGATGTGAAATGTAAAGCCTAACACGTAACACGTAAAGCCTAGGAGCATTATAGTGAGTGTCATGTCTACAATAAACAAAATAATTAAATATAACACTGAAAAATAAGGTGTACAACATTTATGGTATCGGGTATCATTATATCACCTTATTTACTCAGCTGCGCACAAAAATCCGTTTATTCTACAAAGTGATTCATTGTCAAAAATAAACTAAATATCCCAGCTAAAGAGCGCGCCCAACACTGTGGCCAGTTTTACCTCTATAGTAATTCGCATGATATAAATGTTTGGATATAATTTATATCCTCAATGATGGACAAAGTTTCTTGCGCTCTCAGCGTGTACAAGAGTAGGTGAATATCCTTAAGCCAAACGTGTTCAATTAAACTTGGCTGAACCAGGGTCGCAACTGCAGGTAACAGTGATAATGGTGCTGTAACGTCAGAAGGTTTTCAATTTTAGGCCATTAATATTTTGAGTAGAATTAAAAGTTTCTTCTATAAAGTTCTGACCAGCTTAAATATTCAAACTCTTGTCATTTTTGAAGAACTCATTTACAACTTAGAAAAAACAAACGCGTTGAATTTTCTACCAAGTTTTGGACACGAAACATTAGAAATTAGTGAAAAGCTCAGTTTACTGCATAAAGAAAGACGTAATGCGCGGAATTTTTATCAGTAGAAAATATTAACTTAGATTCTTTCTTGAAACAGCAATAACTTAAGCCTAGAGGGTTACAGGGGATGAATTCTGATCTAAAGTTAAATATTCATATCATGCCTGAAGCTTGAGTAGAACTTTTAATACAAAGTTACTTTTGTTATAATAAATGAAATACCAGGTAGATTCCATATTGATTTGTTATTCATAGCAAGCCTCGTAATATAGGAAACCAACTATCTTTATTTCCAACCGATTTGGGAGCTTAGAGCGTCTATGTGAGATAGAGAAATCGCTTTATTTATGAATAGAACAGTATATTATTTTGTCTTGCACTTTTTTCAATTAATTTCATATAATATAATGTTATTTTTAATGTGTTATTATAATTTGCACCACAAAACTAATTCTATAATAATTAAACCTAATCTAGTCGAGTTATAAATAACCAGTAATAAAATCTAATTGATGTGATATGATGTATTAAATATAAACAACCAATGATTTAGATTCTTAATGTATTGGCTATTAAAATGTATCTTTCATTATACACGGTAAAGTACTTTACATAAAAAAATCCTGTCGAGCTACTTTCATATTAGAGAAGTTGATTTCAGTAAAGCTATCTCAACTCATAACAGGAATTTAGAACCAACACAACTCCGTATTGAAGGTCCCGACAGAATGTAACGAAGTCTTTACCTAAATGACTGTAAACCTTTCCTTGATTAATGAAAATTGATAACCGATCGCGCTTATGGTAAGTTACTAGAAATCTAAAGTGGATTATCTTTTGAGGAAAGCAAATTCATATAACTCATTCGTCGGATGAACATAAAGTATTAAATAATTCGTTAATAAAACAAATGTCACAATTTCAAAATCTTGTCTAATCTATATCTGGAAATGAATTTATTGTAAGAACATAGAGTTCTTAATAAACAATCTAGTAAACAATAGTAAACACACTATATGCTTCACTAAAACATTTATTCCTGCAACAGTTCTAACAATTTTTACAACTGCAATGTTGGTTTACAGACGTACACATTTTTGCCAGGCCTTTGGTTATTTATGATAATTGGGCTCTGCAGCAGCGCACCGGTCCTAAAACATTACATCTTGTGCAGTACAGAATTCATTTTCGTTCTCCATTTCTGAGCATTATATTATTTCCTTTGCTCAGTAAAATATTGGCCGCCATGAAATATTATGATAAATTTATAGTAAGCCGCTCTTAAACATGAATAAATACAAATAACTCATTTAATAAATTAACATATCTTTGAGCGTAGTTTTACACACACACACACACACACACACACACACACACACACACACACACACACACACACACACACACACACATCCATGTATACATTGTGCAGTCAACAAGTACTGATGCAACAGCAATGCATTGGTTGCTGAACATTGATAAGTCTTTGGACGACTGTGCCATTATTTCCGGCAACTCAACTTCCAGGGTTTTAAAACGTTAAAACGTCTTAAAGTCGTACGCGATATGGTTGGTTCAATAAGATTTCGTAATCAATGATAATATAATTGGCGAAACCTGGGGGTTGCTATAATATTTCACTGGGGACATGGAAAATGTCGTTTATGTCTGTCTCTCCGCTCGATATCTTGAGAACGAACAGAGTTATCGACTTGATATTTCACACAAAGTTTCATTAATATCGTCGAGTTCATTCATTATCATAATATGATAAATATATTATATAACTTGCCTGCAACCCCATCGAAGCCTGTAAGTTACACAAAACGTGGTGTGGCGTACTCCTGTCTACCTTGTATTATTGTTATTAGAACATTATTTATCTTTTAAATAAATACCTCTTTTTTAATAAAACCTAACTAGTGTAGTAAATCTTCAATATTTGTGATAACAGATTACACAAATTTTCAATATCACGTACACGTCAATAATAGACACTATATTTGCAAAAGGAGTAAACAAATAAGAAAGTAAAATTGAGAGATATGCGCTGGTAAATACCTTAATACATATTGTACAACCAACTTGAATTTCTTGCTAAAATTGAATTTTAATCACTGCTTTATTTCAACTGAATCATGAAATCTATTTGAACGCTATAAATGGAAAGGAATTTTGAAATTGTTTTCATGAAGTAACGAGTGTCAGATGTTTGCAAATTCATTAGTCGTTGAACTTAACAGAGGTAACAGAGGTTTTTTTTGGCGATACAGAATCTGTTAGTCTTGGAACCACCAGTCAAAACTCAGTTCACATAATCTTCAAAATACTAGATTTTTACTTCCAGCACTTTTACTCCCAGCATGGTTCCTCGGGTTTTTGCACAGAAACGATATGCTATAAGCGAATTTCCTCCACGGCTTGAGCGAGGGGAAAAAAGCTACAATCATTGATAAAATAATTAGAATAACTATCCATTACATTAAAGACTTCGATTGAGAAGTAAATCCAACAATTTGCTGAGTCGGTGAATAAACGGGAGGCGCTACCAGCCACACCGCGCGGTTTTAAGAACCAATGAAAGACAAGAAAAGAAATCAAGGTGAACTTGGCAATCAGCTGTAGGTAAGTAGCTAACTAGTTTAGATCATTGGAGTTATATAAAAAAGTGCATATTAAATTATATATTAAAAATTAAGACTAAAGTGAAAATTATACAAGGACAAATACTTCATATATATATATAATTTCCATAAACATTGAATCACAAAACGTTGATTGAGAGATCCGTGTTCGAGTCCCGGCGGAGCAAGAACATTTTGTGATTCAATGTTTATTGAAATTAAATTAGGCTATTGCCACTTATCCTGATTTAATAAATATATATATATATATATATATATATACTGTATATATAAAACCAAATACTGTACAATACACTTGAGGTTATTTAGGATAATAAAGTATAATATCTGCAAACAAACATATGAAGGAAAGAGATTGAAGGAATAAAAGGAATATAAAGTACGGATACAAATAGCCTGCCCCACTGCGAGTTCAGTAAGTGCCGCTATCTTGATAGCTCTGGCTGTTCTGGTACATATGTAAAACAACACCACTGACTCCATTCTCTGGCTCAGTTAACTGGCTCTCAGGTAATTGAAGTTCTCTCCTTATAGAGAGTCCAAATTTTGTTTAGATTGTGGATCCATTTACTTGGAATTCATTGTTGCTTCACCCTAACAGTTTTAAAATGAAATATATTGATATTCTTCTAAGCGTTAGAGTGCAAGATTGAAGGTAAATTTCCTTACGACACAGTTATAAGGTGCTATATTCTATAAGACAAAATAATATTTTTGAATGGATTTATAGTAAAACCTCAATTTTACTCGGATGTTTAGACTTAGAACTAAAATGTTTTCTAATACCTATCGCAACCACAAAACTTAGGGGATATATATTCAGAGACTCTAAAGACAGCTTTTGACTCGTTAACAAAGACAATTAATACGACAATATTTGCTATGATGTATTCTTGTGTCTAATATGCTGTTATTGTCTTTTAACTGGGAAAATATTTCTGAATTTCATACTTATGCTATTATTATTAAAAAGGCAGGAAAATATTTTAGAAATTATCTTAGATATTATGGATATATAAGTGAGTTTGACCAGTTTTGTTACCAGAAAACGGCTGGAGATAACGATTTATATTCTCGTATTTATTGATTTACCTGAAATATGACAAAAGGTAAAGTTTTAATAGAAATATTAAAGAAATGTGTTATAAATAAACTCACCATTCACTCATTTAAATTTCAAATGGAGACTTAAATACATTAATGCCTATTGAAAACTTGTATCTAATGGTTTGATTGCCATCATTGACTGATTTCACTAATAAAGTTTACTAATAATCGTACAATATTTAGTCAAAGTGGGTAAGGTAACCCTTTATTAATACCAACAAGGGAGAAATCGCACTTATTCACCAAGTAATTCCTCTTAATCAAGTCAGCTGTCCATTGTACCTTTAAAAACGGGTAATTCTAATTGAAACTGAAATAGAATTTGAGGAGTGGCTGTTAGTCTTCAACATTTAGCCAGCACATTTTAAGATAAAACTGCAGTAGAACTGTTCACACCTGACCTCGGAATAACCAACTACTTGTGATATCATAACTTGTTATCATGCATGTTTCCGTCATCAGATGATAAGTATCCGGGCTTTAGGTATTTTCGTCAATAAGTTACTGTTCAGTAAGATACATACTTTCATTTCCGGCTAAATTTACTTCACTAAAACTGTATACCCCGTTGTATAACTGTATGAGTATGAGTGATATTTGTCAAACATTCATGATATTTTGGCTTGCAAACGGGTTATTTTTTGCTCCTGGAAATACCTGATTTTGCCGTTCCGACCAGGAAGTTGTTCCATCACGTTTCTATCAGCTCTGTTGTTATTTTAAAATATTTGTAACAACCAGACAAACAGATATATACATTTCATTAAGAGATACTTCAATAAAAACGGAAATTACTTTTACTTACCATCCGCTTAGGTAATTCATCAATGTGAACATGATTGCTTAAAAAAATAATAAAACTTAGTCTAATAAGCAAAGTTGATAATCGTAGTTGACGCAGTTTTTAATTATTATTTTACTTAATGAATTGTACAAAAATAATATCAATGAATTTTCTCTGAGGTAGTATGAAATAATAAAATGGTTGTTTAAATTACGTTTTTACATATTTTCTTGTACGATACCACTTAAATACCATCATAAAATAAATATCGTAAACCAAATAGTTACAATTAGGAAAAAAACTAATCAAATCACGTTTATTTCCACAAAAAAAATGAAAGAAAAAGTAAATCTTTATATTGAAAAGGATAACAAAAAAAAATAGAAATAGAAAATAGGTTGTCTATAGGAATTACAAGGATTCCAAAGTTTCTGTCTCCAAAAACTTTGTTAAAAGTGAGATGAACAGAGCATGGTAGGAGCAGAAGTTGCCAGTATTGTCACGTGGCGCGCTGCTGTCGCCTTCCCATCGTTAGTGCTCGTTAATACCTCTCGTTACTGTGTGCACACTTTTATTTCTCCAGTCTTATACTTATCGATTCCTTAATCGATCGTTGAAATCTATAACGTGAACAATCTATTTTACTACAATGATTATAATAAATTCAGTTTGTTTAAGATCGAGCGACGCCTATCACTTGAGGGGCTGGAAAAATCAGTGTATACCCCAATGAACCTCGTAATCACAATTAACTTTATTCTATTCTTTACACGTAAGATTAAAACCAATATTCTTATTTATAAAGTTAACCATATAGTAATAATTAGGAAGTTTTTCAATTGGGTTGTTTTGTGCGCGTTTCTCACTTCGAAAAAGAAATGATCAACTTAACCGCATGTTTGATATAAAAAAGTAGGGCTTTTCAGCTATTGAAAGGAAGTAGAGCCCACCGTACACTGAAACCTGGAAAATTCTTATCTTTGGACATAGTTTGGCCATGGGATGTTAAAATACTTTGGAATAGGCAATTTCTTTATTGCCTGGGTCATTCCTGTTACACTGAAATAGTTTTTCAATAAAAGTTCAAAGATTCTAAAATATTTTGGGATTTGATCCAAACTCGTCGGTGAATGAGAGACGAATTTATCTGAATTCTTATTATGAAATTGAATTGAAAAAGTAAATAAAAATATATTTTTAAGATAACGAACTGTATTATATGTTCTTATAATGACACCTGCAAGCATTAGGAGGGTTTTGTGTACACTTATTATGGAGGGTAATATCTCTATCGTTCGATTTCGATGTATCTACTCTGATGAAACTCACCCTTGTTTAATCTTCAAACCACGGTTCGAGATCCATGGAAAACATTTTCAAAAGTATGTAAAGAACTTTATTTGTTTAGTTAACAACCTAATGTGCGCTTTCAAAGGAACTATTTTTCAGTAACGGAACTATTTTTAGTATTCTTGAAGATAGCATTTTGAATAAAATTATGTAGAAACTCCTGCAGTTATTTTAAAGCTGTATCATTTAGATGTAGTTTTTAAATGTGATGTAGTAATAAAACATGTAATATCTTGTACAATAAAATGTGTTTCCGGTTTATGACACTTTGGGAGCAGTTTGTGGTAGAGATAGCTTGGTTTATCTTACCTTATCAGCTGACGCACAGCGCAAAGGGAATATTACCCGCTGAACGACCACACTTTTGTCAGCTTTACTTTACCATTAGTTGTGCTTTACTTTTTATTATAGAATATAAGCGATTTAATGGTGATACTGTGATACTTTTAAAAGTTTTATACGTATTTATAATTTAACTTCAATTTCATTTGCCCCACTTAAAACAAACTATGTTTTTTATTTTACAAAAACGGTAATAAAACTGGTGTGATACAACCGATATCACAATTACCGTGGATGGCAGGTGAAATATTTAGACGCTCCATTTAGTATAACCTTACTATTATAAGAGTTACTAAGTTAATTGAAGATCCATTAGAAATTTCTATTACGTTCATGAAATAATTTGAGTCTATTTCGTAGCCCGATCCATCATGTAAATAATATCGCCTCCCAATTATGAAATTAAGGGAGCCGTTAGCATCTATTGCTTACACCCCTGTGAGTGATGTGGAGGTGGCCGGCATTGTGCAGTGAATTAATCCTAAAAAGTTACGTGATATCGATTGGATTCAGTCTGGCTACTCAAAAGATCCTCCAGATATATTTTGGCTATCATCACGTGTCTCACCTTTGAACATGGCACTTTTTAATCACTTTGGAAAAACTGCCAAAATAACGCAATTTTCAAAAGAGACAAACCTTGCTAAGTCGGCAACTACCGTCCTATTTCAATTCTACCAATCATCAGCAAGCTTTTTGAAAAAGCGGTTTCAGAAAGATTTCACAGTTTCTTGGAGAGATTTGAAGTACTGAGCTTAAGTCAATTTGGATTTAGAAAAAATAAATAAAATCCACACTTTATGCGGTTATTAACTTCTTGGAAATAGTTGACGATGGCTTGGAAAGAAGAGAATATGTGATTTCCAAAGCTTTTGCGTGTGTTTTGCATGAGACACTACTGTTCAGTTAGAAGTATGTGGCATTCGAGGTTTACGCATAAGTCTCGTGTGTACGTCAGAGATAGAGATCAGTGCGTTCAGATATCACATGTTGTATCTAATAAAGTCAAAATTACTCTTGGAGTCCTGCAGGTACTATTTTTGTGTCCAATAACGTTTCTTCTATACGTAAATAAGTTGAACTCGGCATTGCAAGATGGAAAAGTTTTTCAATACGCAGATAATACGACTCTCTATATTAAATATTTCTCAAAAGAAGGCAAAATAAAAATTAGAATTAAAGGAATTTATTACTTAACAATTCATGCATTTGAAATGTTTGTGTTCAATTTGAAAATAAATAATTTTAAATCTAATGTTGTATATTTCTGTATTATAATGTTGAATCAATATTTTCCTACGTTCATGGTGGATGAAGTTCTCCTGGTGGATTTAGATCCCAAAATAAATAAATGTTTCTTGGAATATAAATAGATCGCAGTGTGACCAGGAAGAACCATATAAATAGTGTATTTATGTGGGTTTGACTATATTTTCATTAAAAATGAAGAGCCTTACACAAATAAAATGGAACTATTATTGAGTTGTTTGTTTTTTTAACCAATTAATAAGAATGCCTTTAAACAAAGAGCGAGTTATTCGTACCATCATGTATCCAAAACTAATAATTTAAAAATAGTGCGCTATCAACACAGGGCGGTGACAAATCGAAAGACTACAGGTAACAAAAGAGCTCTAGTTTATTTCCTTCCCTCCCAACATTGGTTTTACATTACCATTGTTTACAACTCTGGGTGGGGGGAGACGAAATGTGTTTGTTACGATTTGCTACCAATATAAGATTATCTCTTATTTTATTCTTAACTCTGTCGAGTAAGAGAACTCATACTGTACATATTTGAGGGATAATAGAGTTATTGAATATTTTTTTTGTTTACTGAGTGAATTTCAGGAGACTAAATAAAAATGTTATTATATGAATAAATCGTCAGACTGTATGAAATTAATCCCTTAAGTTATGTGCAATTAGGAAGCTTTAACGAGCACTAGCGATGACGAAGGTAGGACAGCACATGGGAATCCTTGTAGTTGCTGATTTTTATAGACGAATGTTTTAAATAACAGTTATTTTAAAATCTTTAGTATATTTTAAAATAAATAGTACTAAATAGTATAAATATATATTATATTTAAAGTATTTTTGTTTTAATAACTAATATGCTGCACTTTTTATTATTCTTAAAAGCCCCCTACATCGTTAAGCACAGCCTCATTAAATTTTTAAATTTACTCCTTCTACGACATAGCAGTTTGTTTTACCTTTTTTTTTAAAAAAAAGGACGAGAATTGAAATCTTGTCACTTTATTATTGAGATAAATGAACACAAATTAAAATGTAAACACAATTTTGATACAAATCAGATGAGCATTCATCACCCCAAAAATGTGATATCAGAATAAACCTCGATTGGCTACCGTGCATGAGTCTCTTCCTGTGAGTATATGACTAGATTATAATAGTTAATACTATTTTTCTTTAGGTAATGATTAAATATTTTATATTTTTAACCTAATATTACTGGTTATCCAGAATATCAATAAACTGTTTCATAGTCACTTTTTTGAATTGGAATTGAAACTTGAAACAGTGCCAGAATGTGTAAATTGTACCGCGCCGCTAAAGTCTAGATTGAGTGAGGGTTTAAAAGGGTAGTTACTCTTTGAAGGACAAAGTGAGGTCCCAACTATTAACTCAGACCCGTAGATTTTTATTGAATACCATATAAAGCTAAGTATTCCTTTAAGTATCCAATTTGTCCAATAGGATGTCACAATAATACCAAAACAATTTGACCATCCAGCTTCATTAAGTTGACATTGACGTCTTAACAAATCGTTACAAAACTGAAATGTGTAATGTATATCACGAAAAAACAAGGAAATAAATTACATTAGACACACATTTAAAATTTTAAAACGAGCTGTTTGGGTTGCTTGATACGATACTTCTGCTGATATACTACTGAATGTTTTCAATGAAATTTTTGGGACATGCTGCGAATTTTACCATAAATTATATCTGTCTTTGGTGGTTTTATGTTTAAAAGATAAAAAAAATATTCTCATAACTTGACTAAGAACACATAGATAGGTGATAAGAAACATTAATTTACCCTTTAACCCAATATTTTAGCTTGCTATAATTGTGTTGACAGAGAAAGTACAAATGAAAGATGTTGAAATATGTAAATTAGTTGGTATATGGCCCTTTATGGATTAAATCAACAAATTAATTAGGTATTGTACTCACAGTAAAATCCCTACCTAAAAAATCTGACTATGCAGTATATATTTATTCAGTATTTCACTGAATGCATGTAACGCTGATTAATTTTTAAAAGTCATGCGACGCATACAAATTAAATGATTACCAAGTTTATAACGGCAAATTAACATTTTGAAGGCCTTGGTTTATACATGACACTAGAAAACCACGTAATTTAAAGGTTAATAATTTTACCTAGACAGTCTGATGATGGAGTACTCCGACTATCTGATTATATTGGATTATCTTCGTCCCATACATGTAAGAAAAACATCATTATGAACTCGTAAAAAATGTAGTCATATATACTCCAAGATCATGAAAACCGGCAACTCTACGAAGAGTGATACCCTCCAGCAGGTTATCTAATTGTTGGCTGAGTCTAGCTCTAGTGTAGGTGATGACCAAACATGTATTACTGTTCGAATCAAAGGAGTTTTCACGACACCAGGTTTCTATCATCTTCAGGTCATGCTGAAGTTTGAATTGCTGATCAAGAGAGGCGATATCTCTGAGTATTTTAACATCACCTGCAAAGAGTATAAAGAAACTGTCCAACACACTGCAAATATCATTGATAAACATGGAAAACAAAACAGGTCCTAAGTGGCTACCTTGAGGATCGGGAGAGACGCGTTTATAGGCCTTGGAAGTACAGAAGAAAACTTGAAATATAAAGCGCGTCCAGTTATGTAACTTTAAAACCAAGAACGTAAGGAACACGCTATATCTACAAAGTATAGGTAGTGTAATTGTTTGTGAAGACAAAGATTAGTTGATCCAATACCAGATTTTCAAACATATCGACCATAGTTGGCCAACTGGGGATTTTCAGCAGACCTGTCATTTAGATGAAGGCTATCAGGTATTAGTGATGTGTTATTAATGTTTCGCACATGGCCCCAGAAAATGTTAGAGTACAATTTTAGCCAACCATCAATTATTGAGATAATCGGCATGACACTGCGTCGATAACCTCTTTCCTTGTTAATGCTCCACACTTAAAGTTCTCTTGTACCGATTTTACAGCTCCTTTTTCTTTAAAAGAAAATTAATAAGCAAGTAGGAGAACCAACATGGGTATGTACACTGACCTTCTCTTCTCGTAGGACAATTCTTGGTAATGACGTCCTTCAGATAACTGCAGAATTCAATAAACATTCTCTCAGCACACACAGAGGAACCAACAATGGGATACGGCTGCTGCAGCAGATATTCACTGGTATCTATGATTAACCCATTACTTAACTTATACAGTATAATAAATCAGTTTTAGATGAATATATCACTCCGGCCTTAAAGCCCGTTAATATCCAGAATTTATCAGTAACATTTCAGTAAAATATTCAGTTTTATAGTAAGTGAACTTAATCTACATTGACAATACTTAAGTTAGAAATTGTAAAAGCATTTTAGATTATGCATTTATAAATACTAAAAAATTATGTTCTATGTAAATATTAGATCTTACTAACATTTTAAAATATCCGACTACCCTATATTGTGATGTATACCGTTTACTATTTCTCAGGTGAAAAAAAATAGTTGCATTTGAAGAAAATTAATCACCCATACCGAAATTTAGTTACATACGGATTGAGATAAATTTATGTAAAAACCTAAATTGTTCGAAACTTTGTTGTATAAACTTTCAGAACTGTAAAGACAGGCCAGATCATGAAGCACACGATGCTTTTGTGTGCTATATCAGGCACGAAAAAAAACATAATTGTGGTATTAAAAGGAAGTCGATTAAGTAATCTCTTTGAGCTGGTACATAGCACGGTCCATTTAAAATGATAATCCTACTGTACAGTGACCAGAGTAGATTGGTTGGATTATACTTAAGCTTAACATCGATTTCGGGATTACTATTTCTAAACATTCATTCTATGTAATGTAATACGAAATAAAACAAGGTGATCTATCCATGATCACTTTCATTAAAATTCCCACTGACCATTGTGTAACACAGCCCTAATAATTGAGATGAATAAAAATGTATCTTAAAAAACGTATTTATACATTTTATTGTATGAATTTGAAATAAACTGAAAATCCGCAAATGTTTAATTCACAAACAACTAAGTCACAATTTTGAATATTTCCAATGTGGGATTGTGAATTTGTTGAAATGTCCAGAAAGCGTTTGGTATGGCCAGCCGATTTGATACGAGTAGTTCCGCTGCTCTCCGCTTGGCCGCGCCACTATTATTACGGGGAAACCATCAGAGGGGTTCTAATTTGGTAATCAAGCTCTAATTCCGATACCCTTAGCCGTATTAACTAAAAAAGCTGTTAGTTTCTTTAATCCGCGTGGTTTTTATTAAAAAAAAAATGCCAAAGACAATCGCAATAGCTTTTTATATTTTTCCTTTAGTGGAAACTAGTAATTTTCAGGATCTTATTAGTCTTATACGTGGTTTTATGATTGAGAAATAGATGTAACTGTTTGTTTTAACTGTTCTAAAGGTGTTTTAAAATACTTAATCATACCATAAATATGTCGATAAATTATGAATTATTACAAAACTCACACCATCAAGAGATGTTATGTATTTTTTTTAAATAATCTGGACTGCGTGAGTATTTTTATGATATTTAATACTTAATTTAATACTTAAATATAATAAAAATACTTATAATACATAAAAATATCTTAATTTAATACTTAATTGTATACTTAAGCTTATATTTAACGCTGTTAGTTAGATAAAAATAGTTTATTTGTGAACTTATAATTTTGGGCTATTTTATAAAGATTTTGCGATTCATTCAGATACTTTCTTTGTTAGAATAATAATTCGATTACTTCAGGTGAAATACGGATAAAGTAATTATGTAAATGTCATAAGAAAATTGTCAATTTAAGAATTGAAGAAAATGTTGCATTTAGTTTTAATCCCATTAGAGAAACTTCAAAATTTGTAAGATGTTTTAATTTTGTATGGTTTACGAGTCAGAGTTATGTTTAAAAAAATATACAATTATCTGTCTAAAAAAAGAATTTTCCTTAGTTTTTATATAGTCAAATAAATTCATAACAAAATAATTAAATTTAACGATTACATAACATTCATTAGAGAAATACCAGTCCTTAGCGTAGTAAATATTAGCTTACGTATACTGTATTTACTAAGAGAATTATTAATAACCTCCTTGTTGCATATTGTCACTAATAAATAAATAATTCATTGTGCTTGTAAAATTTAAGAAAACACGAAAATATTT
>NW_025781823.1:0-39792 GCF_021130785.1 Homalodisca vitripennis | reverse complement strand
GGGGACGGGTAACCGCCTCGTTTCAGTTTATCGAACGATTCCTGACATTTTTGGTCCCACACAAATTTGGACGACTTCTTCCTCATTTCATTGAGTGGATGAGCTATTTCCGCATAATTTGGAATAAATTTAGAGAAATAACTAGTCATTCCCTATGAATCTCGCAATACCTTTCTTGTCCCGGGCCCTCGGAGATTCTAATAACGTCCGTGTACGGTCAGGGTCCATTCTTATAGTGTCTTTGGAAAGCAAATGTCCCAGAAATTTAATTTCATTATAACAAAATTTTACTTTCTCCGGATTCACAGTAAGATTATTTTTCTTTAACAAACACTCTAACACTTGTTTCAAATGCATATAATGTTCCTCCAATGTCTTCGAATACACAATAATATCGTCCAAAAAGGCGAGAGTGCAAGTAAATCTCAATTCTCCTAAGATTTTTATTCATATATGACGACAATACCCCACTTCCAATTAATAATCCAAAAGGAATTCGTTTAAAGCTGTAACTTCCGAAAGGTACCGAGAACCTAGTTAACTCCTGGCTTTCCTTCGCTAAACTTATTTGATAAAAACTTTTGGTTAAGTCTATTACTGAGTAATAATTGTTTCCCTTCAAATGGTAATATAGTTCGTGCATGTCGCCTATAGGATAACTCACTCCTTCCAACTTCTTGTTTAACTCCTTGTAATTAACTACTAATCTTTCCGATTTTCCATCTTCCTTACCTACTAAAAAGGCTGGACTCGAGTACTGACTCACACTTGGTTGAATAATGTCCTGTTCCAATAATTCGTCAATAATTTTTTTTATTTTTAATTGTTTAGGTGGATTCAATGGATATGGTCTAAGTTTTACGGGTTCATGATCTTTAACTTTTAATTTATACTCATAATCTAGAGTTTTAACCAATTTTGTCGGTAAATACCGTTGGAAATTCCTTTATAATTTTTATTATTTCATTACTGGCCTCTTCGCATCCTATTTTATAAGTGTGATTGGTGTTTCATACACGCTACTGTAATATTTTGCACAAATTTTATACACTTTTCTATATTAAAGTCAAATCGACAACAATTATTTTTCAAGTCTATTAACAAACCAGAATGTTTTATAAAGTTCGCTCCTAAAATTGCCTTTTGAGTTAAGTCCTTCACTATAACAAATTCCACTTTCCAGGTGAACATATCTATTTTTATTTTTATATTTACACTGCCGATTACGGACATTTTTTTATTTTCAGCACTCATACATGTCAGGTTAGATAACTGGTAACACTTTACAATCTTATTCTCTAATAATAGTTTATACAGTCTATCACTTATTATATTTATACTACTACCAGTATCTAATAATACATTTAATGATATATTCTTGCCAAAATCTATTTCTAAGCTGGGCAATGAACTGATATTTTCCGAATTTTTCTTTTGCCAAGTATGATTTAATTTAGCAGATAATTCATGTGAATTTTTGTTGGACACAATTTTAGGTAACCGGGAAAGTTCGCCCTTCCTTAACTCATTGTTCGAACTTTCCCTACTAACTAGTTTTTTGACTCCTGTACATTACGACCTACATTTTCGGGGTTTATAGCTGGAGTGTGGTTTACAATAGGTCTCCGCTGGTTTACAACAGGTTTCCTGTTTACCTCCCGGCACTGATAAGCATAATGACCAGGTCTATTACATTTATAACAAGTTATTGTTTCTTGCCTCGCACTGATGCTGTTAACCGGTACATTATACTTCCTATTCACATTCAAATTATTCCCTGTTTTCCTCACGTTGTCAGCATAACCTACATTATTCGCCCTTATACACATCTCATCCAGTTCGGAATATGTGCTCGGATTTCCCATAAACACTAGTTTATTTCTGGTTTCAGGATTAATTCCCACCTTAATTAATTCCACAACATCCCTTTCATTTATATTACAACAAAGTACTTCTACTGATTCCTTAATGTCTATAATGTAGTTGGATAAGCTTTCATTATATCTTTGGGGACGGTGCACCTTTTCAAATTTCAAAAGTTCACGCTGATGATATGGCACAAAATAATTCAATAATATTTCAAGCATTAATTTGACCGTGACATTGTCCTGTTTTATTTCCAATAGTTTCGACAAAAGAGCTCCCTGACTATGTGAAATCGCAATCTCCATAATATCCTCTTCCGTACATCTAGTTTCCTTTTTAAGTTTCAAGATTATTTTAAAGAATTCTAATAATTCTTGAACATTTAATCCATCGCAGATTTTTAACTCCTTCAAATAACGCTCAATGGGGTTCGGTAGTTTATTATAACTTAAATGTGGCCGTCCCGACACAAACACCTCATCTCTCATATTTAGACCAGACTTATCTTTCACTTCCGGTTTACCAGCCTCTTCCAGCTCACCTTCTATTTCCAGATTGGAATCAGATAACTTACGCACCAAGTTATCAGATGTTTCCTTGTCAATTTTTAGGTTTTTTATTTTTAACAACAATTCACTTAATATACTATTCCGGTTTTCAACATGTTTAGCTATATCCTTTTCTTCGATTTTAAACAATTTACTTAAGTTAGTTAGTCGGCGCTGCCAATGATTTATTTTTGTTTCACACCTAACTATGTCCAATGTTAGTCCCTGTTCAATGGATTCCTCCAGTCTACTTCCTAATACTTGGGTTTCTAACTTAATTTTATCCCATTCCTCCTTGAAAGCGACCTTTCCACTCAGGTTCAAATAATTACTATTTACATCAAGACTTATTAACTGCCGTAACTTTTTCCTTAAATCTATCACTTTAAGACTAGGAGACACTTCCACACCTCTTAACCTAATTTCATAGTCCAATTCCTCCTTGGTTAACAAGTCCACCTTAAGTGCCATTTTAAAAGTTTAATATTAAACACTTTATAAATTTCCAGTATCCAAGCCACTTATTAATGAACAACCACTAAGTTCAATTTTATTAAGGTTCACCAGAATAAAGCAGAGTGGCGCACTTATTTGTATACTAAATGTTAATATACAAAATTTTTTGTTTTTATTATGATGACCTTAAATATTCTCGAACTCATAAGATTTAAGTAGATACTGGTGGAAATTAAAACTGCACCTTTTTAGAAATATTCAGGTTTATTAAATCAATCCAAATTTCAATTATTAACCTTGTATTCCACCAATGAAATGTTTTGCACAATAGTTTAAAATTAATACTTCCTTAGGCAAGGCACTTTCGATTTAACATGGACTCACTGTCCTCCAAATACGTGTGTATAAAATATAAAATAAAATAATAATCTTGAATAAATTTGTATGAAATAAAATAAATAGGCTTCTTCTCAAAACTAATAAAATAAAAATTATAAACTTCTTTAAAATAAAATTCTCAAACAAATCTAAACAGTTCTCAACAGGAATTTTTCACAAGTTCCTACAGGATATGGTGCAGCACCTGCAGCTCTTAATTTTAACTAGAATCCCTATAATTTCAATTAAATTTTTACGTTTGACTTTAAATAAATAACTCCTTTACAATTTAGATATATATTAGTCCACACTCAACAGAATTTGATCGTTAATTTCAAATTTCAATTCCAATTTCAAATTAATTCACTTCTTAAATTTTCAAATTTCAAATTTAGAAAAATTTAATAATTCAGTCAAAAGTACTTAGCTCTTTGGTCGTGAAGGTCTTGGAGTTCGGTATTAAAATAATCTATACCGACGGATCCTACGCCCGACACTACTTTTAAACTCGCACTAAAGACTTTACTCTATCGCTTCTCAACTCGGAATGGAAGCAGAGCGTGTTTTCTCGGCCTGCACCGACTACGCTCCTGTTCCTGCAGGCCTGTTTGAATCTCTCTCAACGCAGGTTCGCCGCCTAACAAAAGATTGAGTCCACTGTAGACTATTGTTTGGCAATCACTGCCATCAAGTCAGGTCTAGACCAGATTCCAAGCGCGTCGTGCCTGCCGCTGGATTACAATATAAATTTACTATTTTTTATTCCCTATCCATTTACAATTCTAAAATAAAATTTTATTTATTAATTTTTTTATTTTTATCTAAAGTATACCATGTAATTGGTATAATTATAAAATATACAATATTCTTTGAAGATTATTAAATTATAATTGTTTTATTATAAATTATACATAAAACAGGATGTTTCGGTCATACTATAAGATATACATTATTTTGCTAATTATTTCGTATTTAAAAATAATAATTATCTCTACCAGTAGTGATAAAGTCAGTAATAATAGCAATGTCTCTTTCAGCAGATTCTTACATGGATATAAGCGAGGTACTACTAACAGTAGTAGTTACTACCCATCTTAATATAGTGTAGACGTTTCCCATAAAGTTAAACAAGAGGTTTTGGTGAGTACTCACAGTATGCGTATGTACCAACAAGATGTGTATTACCACACCATGTACTTCTGTGTAACGGAATGAAATCAAAAGCTTTCCTTAATTTCCAAGATTAATTTCGAAATATAAATTTTCCTTCCTTCCCTGACCTTATAAGTCAAATCTAAAACACTATATTACTGTATCAAAAGCCTTTGTGATTTATTGACCACTTATTATAGTGTAGTTTGCGTACAAGAACGTATAAAATATTTTATTAAAGCTTAGAAAAAGCTTTTATCAAGTTTTTAACTTATTTCATGAAAACTATTTTATTAAAATCCGTTAAAAATAATTATGGATTAACTTTGGAGGGCTATATTTTTATCAATAATGTACCGACATAAATGGCTGGCCTTTTATTAGGAGATGAGGTAAACCAATTATTGTGATCCACGTTGATTAGGGTTTATGAATTCTTTTACTTGTAACGAGTTTTAAAAATATATAATACTTCAACTCCCCCAATCTTTACTATGAAAACATTATACAATGAATTTTGAACAACACCTTGAACAATGAACTATAAATTTTTAACATGAAAATGCTAAAGAAGTTTCCACTTGTGTTTGATTTCTGTTTATTACAGATTTCAGTTAAATTTTAATATGTTTGTAATATACTACTATGTAATACTTTTTATTGAAAAATTGTCAAACTAAAATTATACATGTACGTACATTGAAATTTACAGCAAATATTTATTGCAATAACTTTATTAGTCTATGTGAAATATAACGTTATTATTATTATGACACAAAGTTTATTTGTAAACAGATTCGTAACAAGTTTCAAAATAACATTTAGTATCCAAAGTGTAACTATATCATAAACGTCAGTTTTTAGTGTTTACCATTTTTAGAGATATATTGACAGAAAAGGTTAGAAAATCTGCTTTTATTAAAAATATAAACATAATATACTTACAAAAATAAAGCTTTCCGTTCTTAAATTTTAATGTTACTTCTAAGTAACTAATCAGCAAGCTCAGAGAAGTGAACATTAATAATAAATATAAGGAGGATTTATATTAAAATAAAATATTTCCGGTAAGTTTTCTGAAAATCTTTTATCACATATCTTAAATTAAATAGATAATTATGTTTAAATTTAAGTTGATGTAGTTTAACGAGCGGTAACTACATTATAAGTGTAAAATTTCCTAATAACACTTTCATTTAAGAAACACATGACAATAACTTTACATTGTAAACTCAGCATTCAAATTTCAAAATTGTATCTTTGTCGATGTAATAATTCCTGAATACACCTCCTATCAACTGTTATAATTGAGCGTATGTCTAAAATTAAAAATAAAATTCTCGATATTGCGTTATTAATTAAAATAGGTTAACATTAGACTTTAAGTTACACTTTATTGGGTAGAGGCCTCTGAGCTGAGGAAACCAGGTTTTTTAAAAACGAATAATAAATTGTTAATAATAATTAGATTTAGCATTTAACATTATATTGAACTTATTAGATTGTAACTTCCTCCAAAGTAAATCACCAAAAGTGTTAACAAAATCTGTTTTATATGAATTTGGCTAGAATTTGTCATAATACAGTTTTTTTTTAGTTCATTTGCTCTCAGACCTATAGACCTGATTCCAAATTTTTCAGAGCTATGATTTTAGTGCTAGGTGGAGGTAAAATTTCCAGTAACAAGTGCTCACTGGGATCCCTAAACAAAACTAAGTTTTATGGTGGTGGTATATTGGATTCAGAATTAAAAGTAAAAGCATTTTCAAATTGAAGTCTTTTAGAAAACAAGTAAAATTTTTTCATTCGTGAACCCAAATTTCTAAATTTTCATTGATACTCTAAGCAAGTCCTGTTACCAACTGTATCGATAAAATACCACTATAAAAATACAACTGATGAAATATATATATTTGTTAAAACTGACTTATTCCCGTGGTTAGATCTTATGAAAGATATTCTTAGTTACTTTCACAATTATTTTAACTAAAAATTGTAATATATACCAACTTATTAGTCGTTTATATTTCAGTGTACTATAAATAGGACAGTGGTATATAGTAGTGTCTGTGGCAGGCTGGTGTGGTTCAGGCAGCTACATGTCCGTGGATGCTGTTCTGCAGTCTGCTTCTCAGTGCAAGTTTGGCTGTCATTCTGTTGTGATTCACTGTACAAGTAGTGTGTTTATGGATTTTATTGTTCGGTAATAGAATGTCAGTTACGCCATATTTGACTTTAGATGAAAATATTTATTGTGCAAATGTTGTAGTTCTACGTGACTACGTGACTGACGAGAAAAACATAAATGATGACAACACCGAAGAAGCCCAAGTAGTTGAAGTTGCAGGTAATTTAGAGGTACAGGTAGTTTATGATGATTTTGAGGCTGACAGTAACATTAAGGGAATAGAAAAGGATGAATGTTTGAACGGTAGTAATAAACAAAACATAACACTGGCAAATACTTTCACAGTACAGTCTTCCACGTCAAAGTCCAAATGCAGAAAAAAAATCATTGCCATGTAAAGGGAATAAACCTGTTAAAAGGAAGTGGGCTAAAACTGTATCTAATTATTACTTTCCTGAAAAATTAACCATACTGAGAAATTTAAAAACTGAATTGCAAGCTAGTTTTGAAGAAAAAACTCCTGTTGAAATATTTTAAACTTTTTTACTCCTGAAATAGGAAATGACATTTTAACTCAAACTTTACATTATGCGTCAATATCCAAAAACGACCGTAGAATTCACATTAACCCTAGGGGAACTAAAGGTCTTTTTTGGCATTCTTATTTTTTTCTGGTTATCACGTATTTTCTGGTAGTGTCACATTACTGGAGTACAATGGAAGATTTGGGGGTTTCTCTAGTTGCTAGTTCCATGCCTAGGAATAAATTTACACAGCTCAAATCTTTTATCCTTTTCAATGACAATACAAAACTTGACGATGAAACCAGTTCTGATAAGGCATTCAAGATCAGGCCCCTGTTGGAATCAGTAAATGAATCATTCTCGAAGTACGGTTTATTCGATGACAAGTTAGCTGTTGATGAAATGATTGTGAAATATTTTGGGTGACACAACATGAAACAGTTTATTAAAGCTAAACCGATAAGATTTGGTTATAATTTTTGGGCTCTATGTGGAGTAACCGGCTTTTGTTTCAAGTTTGACTTGCATTGTGGTAAAGAAGTGGTTTAAGGTGATGAACCTCTTCCGTTGGGTACAATAGTAGTTGAAAATCTATTGACTGTAGTAGAAGACCCAATAGGCTATGAAATATATTTTGACAACTTTTTTGCCAACTTTGATCTACTACATGAGTTACATGAACTTTGATTTCGTGCTTCTGGCACAATTAGAGCGAACCGCTTACAAAAGTGTCCACTTGTTCCAAAAGATATGAAAAAGCAAAAAAGAGGAATGAGTTATTTTATCTCGGATGTAGAAAGAAACATTCTTCTTTCATGTTGCCATGATAACAGTGTTGTAACAGTAGCCACACATTTTGAATCATGTCGAATCTATGCCCTCAGTACTACGATACAATAAAGTCCAAAAGAAGAAATGTCCTGTGCCCATCCCAAAGGTCATAAAAAAACTACAGTAAATCAATGGGTGGTGTGGATCTCCATGATTGGTTAGTGTCCAAATACAATGTAAACATTAAAGGTAAAAAGTGGTACTGGGCCGATTTTCACACGAGTTTCTTGACATGTGCCTTGTAAATGCCTGGATCGTACACAAGATTGTGCACGAAAAACCATTGACTAGATTTTCGAAGAGATATTTACTGTATGCTACATCAAAACAATCATGTTGAGACAATCCTTGGGTCGTCCTGTTTCTAAAAGACAAGTAGCTGCACCTTTTGATGATGTCAGATATGATAAGAAGGACCATTTTTTGTTTACCAGGAAGCAACAGAGGATATGTCAAGGACAAAAACTGTTCAGCAAAACCACTAACCTATTGCAACAAGTGCAAAATTACTCTGTGTAAAAAGTGTTTTGGACCATAGCATTACTAATAACATTTACAAGTGAAACATCAACTGTGTTGGAGATATGTTAATTACCACTGTCATATTTGTAGGACAGGTTGACTTTTAGTATAAGACACCATTATTTAACACTGTCCTATTTATAGGACAGTAATTTTTTTTCATATATAAATGTAAATGTTGTTCATCATAAATCTTTAATATCTATACTTTTTAATATTCTATTAACCTAAAAACCAAATTTCAGTTAGTTTCAGTGATTTTATCATAAATTGGTAAAAAATAGGTTAAAAGCCATTTCTAGGACTTCAAAATCAGTAAAACTGTAATGGAGGAGGTTACGTTATGTTTTTGTAGCAAATAAAGCAATATTCTTCAATCAAATAGCTATTTTCAAAAATGAGCGTTTTTAAAACTGCAACGCAGTAATCAAATCAGGTAATTCAAGTAACTATTTTTTGTATGAAGGAAACTGATAAAATTTTCAATATGTTACCATTTTTTTCTACAATTGTTAGGTATCTTTAATTTTCACAGAATACTTTAAAGACCGACTTTGTTAACTGTGTAGAGGTTGAAAATGCTCGGTGCATATATGGACAAGTAATATAAAATCAAATGTTTAAACCTCTTCGTAGGACAATCTTTTTATGGAATCATAGTATTATATATCCTATATGAAAAGGATTTTATTATTCAATTTTGGTAAAACAAGTGAACTAAACGTGTTTCATGGTACTTTAAAATAAATGAAATAAAATACTCAGTCAGTAGTGTTATAGTTTTGCTAATTGTAAAATATCTAAGGAAAATGACAATCATAAAAGTGACATACATTCGAGAAGGTTAAGCATGGCAATTATCAACGTCTAAGCTAGGACTGACTAGCAGTTTGTGAATTAGTTAGTATATTTGCTGCAGATTTGAGATTAACCTTGTGAGGTACTAAAATATACAGCGTATTTTTTTTATTATCTTGGGTCGTCCATTTAAAATTTATTGTGGGATTAGTTTTTCCCGTCAACAAAGATTAACGGGATCGAGATGAAACGAGTTCGCCTCAGCTATCGTGCCACGACATGTTCGCCGCTTGACGGGTTGCGGCATGAACGATAAGTCGCGCATGCGCTACAACGCAAACTCGTCAGACGGGACCGGCCAGCAGAGGAGCGAGAGGTCAGTCTACACAATCCTATCACGACGATAAGACGTACTGCGCACCGAGATCTTAACCTCACTCCTGCCGACTTGTTCGTGAGATACGGACGTATCGACTACTTCTTGCTATTGGTAATATATTACTTCAATTACTATACTTATCTTAACTAACCTTTCATTAATATTCTGTATCGTTTTTATATGTTGTGCCACACGAAATTTATTTATAACGTATTATTCTTGGTATTCTTTTCCTTTACTTACTTTCTTACTTAATCTATGTTCGTGCAATACGGACCTAACCTTTAAATTGTTTATTGGTATTATTGGCTCTTTACTTACTATCTTCCTTAATCTATGTTCGTGCGATACGGACCTAACCTTTCAATTGTTTATTGGTATTATTGGTTCTTTACTTTACTTACTAAATTACTTAATCTATGTTCGTGCAATACGGACCTAACCTTTAAATTTGTTATTGGTTCTTTACTTTACTTACTATCTAACTTAATCTATGTTCGTGCAATACGGACCTAACCTTTAAATTAGTTATTGTTTATTGGTATTATTGGCTCTTTACTTTACTTACTATCTTATTTAATCTATGTTCGTGCAATACGGACCTAACATTTAAATTGGTTATTGGTATTATTGGTTCTTTACTTTACTTACTAAATTACTTAATCTATGTTCGTGCAATACGGACCTAACCTTTAAATTTGTTATTGGTATTATTGACTCTTTACTTTACTTACTATCTTACTTAATCTATGTTCGTGCGATACGGACCTAACCTTTAAATTTAGGATTAGTGGTTCTTTTACTTTTACTTACTATCTTACTTAATCTATGTTCGTGCAATACTGACCTAACCTTTAAATTGGTTATTGGTATTATTTGGCTCTTTATTTACTATCTTACTTAATCTATGTTCGTGAAATACGGACCTAACCTTTAAATTAAAGATTAGTGGTTCTTTACTTTACTTACTCTCTTACTTAATCTATGTTCGTGTAATACGGACCTAACCTTTAAATTTGGTATTAGTGGTTCTTTTACTTTACTTACTATCTTACTTAATCTATGTTCGTGCGATACGGACCTAACCTTTAAATTGTTTATTGGTATTATTGGTTCTTTACTTTACTTACTATCTTACTTAATCTATGTTCGTGCAATACGGACCTAACATTCAAATTGGTTATTGGTTATTGGTATTATTGACTCTTTAAATTTACTTACTATCTTATTTAATCTATGTTCGTGTAACACGGACCTAACCCTTAAATTTAGGATTAGTGGTTCTTTACTTTACTTGCTATCTTACTTAACCTATGTTCGTGTAATACGGACCTAACCTTTACATTTGGTATTAGTGGTTCTTTATTTTACTTACTATCTTACTTAATCTATGTTCGTGCGATACGGACCTAACCTTTAAATTGTTTATTGGTATTATTGGTTCTTTACTTTACTTACTATCTTACTTAATCTATGTTCGTGCAATACGGACCTAACCTTTAAATTTAGGATTAGTGGTTCTTTACTTTACTTACTATCTTACTTAACCTATGTTTCGTGCAATACGGACCTAACAAATAGATTATTGCTCTGGGTCTATTATTATTTCTCTTACACTTTTCTTACTTAATATTTGTAAATACGATACTGACCAAACATTATATATTGTTCTTAGTGTTGATATTACTTTTGCTCATACTATTTTACATAGCATACAGTGTGTTGCGATTTGAGGTAGCTTTGATTTAGATAGAGATCTAGGTAGTTACACTTTTGTCTTTTCTTTAATTGATGATAGTAAATATCTTATTTAACGACGTCATTTTATTTCAAATTCTTAATTTGTTTCAAGGCCAGTTGGGTAATGATGATTTACTAAATGCTTGAACGTTACCACCACCTTAGGTGATAGCAATATATCTGAACCCAACTGACATACATAATCCATAAGAATAAAATTTAGACCCCTGGATCGAATCCCCGCTTGATTGGGGCTCATCTAGGGTATGCGATACGTGTCATTCTTAACATTAATGGTTGTGTTGAGAAAAGACACGTCACATTTTGGCGCCCGAACAGGGACGGATATTCGAACAGACTCGACTGATTGTTTACATTACAGTGATCGTCACGTAAAAACAACCGATAAAAATTAAATATCTAGACTCGTATTCTATTTTAGTCCTACCGTATCTACACTGACACATCATGTTTCCATTGAGCTTTCTCCGAATCTGGAGGCTCTTATGTCTTCTGTTTCATTCAAATATACTGCCTACTGGTCGTTCGAAAACTACTGACCCTAAGAGTGAGGATAATAAGTCACACTCACAGACTGGAACTTTAACTACAGATGTTGCTATTACTAGCCCTCTTAAAGACGCAAATGTTGCTACCACAACGACTAAAACGTCTACTGCTCCATCAAGTCAAGTCCATTCCGGTACAATACCAAAAGTATTGCCCGTTACTACTGAATCATTAGCCTCAGGGAAACAAACCACGATGAGGGGAAGTTCCGAAAAAGTTGGATGGATTTATAATCTGAAGAAGCCTGAGTTGATTGAATAAATGTCAAAATATGGGTTACCAATCGAAGGAAATAGTGAAGATCTACGCTCTCGTTTTGTGACTTTCTTAAGGAGCCAAGAATTCGTTCGAACTCCCTCTACATATACAAAGAGTTTAGATAATACACTCTTAAGTGCTGAAAATACTGAGGTTCAGGGTACTTCAACTATTCCTGCTACCTCTACTCTTAATACCAGAATGGAAGATTCCTCCCAACTTGAACTTGCCAGTTTTCGAGAAATCTTGGGTCTTTCTCCGAGCGCTAGTGCAGAAACAGTAAAAAGAGTTTTAGTTAATTTTAAAAATATGTCTTCATCCGAAACCAATCATATTCAGCAAGAACCTTTACAACTGGCAAGCCAAAGTCCATTTACACTTTTAAATCCTAATACGGCCGTTACTTATTTAGCTCCCCGCGATCCTATATTTACCACTGCGGTATCAATAGATAACGGAGTTCAAAGTAACGAGTTGCGGGATACTGCCCCCTTTAGCGCTAAAAATTCGGCCCATATATGCAATATTGCCAGGAAATGGAATCTGGATTACGAAGGAAATGGAGATCCAGTATCTTTCTTAGAGCGACTTAACGAGTTAATGGAATGTTACGATATATCCAAAGAAGAAATCTTAAGAGCTCTTCCCGAACTATTACGAGGAAAAGCCGTGTTGTGGTATAGAAACCATAGAGAATTTTGGGATAGTTTTGAGGATTTTCAGACTTCGTTTGAGATGCAATACTTACCCCCAGGTTACCGACGCAATCTTGAGGATGAAATCCGCCAGCGTACACAAGGAGAGGCTGAACCATTCCGTAGCTTTATTGTGGCTATAACCACACTAATTCGACGAAGAGGAGGATATAAACTAGAAGAAAAACTCGATCGTATTTATTGCAATATGAGACCAGAATATAAACTAATTATGAGAAGAGGGAATGTAAAGTCTATACAGGATATGATTAAAGAAGCCGAATATTACGAAAGCTATGAAAGAGAGCGTCTTCTTTACAAACCTCCACCTAACCCTGCACAAACACTGGTCCCAGAAACTGCGTACTATTCCACCAAAAATAAGCAGGTAAGCATGGAAGGAATGATACATCGCCAGTACAACCTCACTCCCAGGATATGGACAGATAATGGAAACCGGGGACACCAACAATTAAGGCAGTCGGTTAGACCCAATTTGGTTCAAACGGTGCAATATTCACAAGCGGCTACTTTACAAAACGATCAGAAACAGTACAGGCTCGGCGAGGTAAAGTCAAATTCAGGTCCAGGACCTACAGTGAACCCTTCTACTAGGAATATCCGTAGAGAGGCTATTCCAATTTGCTGGAACTGCGAAGAAACTGGACACAGATTCAGTGAGTGTACTAAACCTAAGAGACTCCGCTGCTATAACTGCAAAACGGAAGGTATCAAAACAACGGATTGCCGATGTAATTCGGGAAACGCTTTGTGGATCCCAGACCAAATAGGTCAGCTGACATCCCGATATAATTTTCCAACGCGACCTCCAACGAGGAAAATCTCCTGTGCAGAAGAATTAACACACTACTCTGGTAGTTTCGGACTTGAGAAGCTACATGATTGTCTACCGTATGTAACTGTTAACATTCTTGGAAAAACATTTGAGGCTCTGATTGATACTGGTGCTATGGTTAGCATAGTAGGCAAAGATTTAGTAGATCATTTAAAATATAATTCTATAAAATCCCAAAATACACATATACCTTTGCAAATGGCCAATGGCTTTAAAACCTATGTAAAACACTCGTATTTGGTTAACTTGGAGGTTAACGAAGCCCATATTGAGGCAAAACTCTTGTATGTTCCAAACCTTACTACGTCCTTAGTTTTTAGGTATGGATATAATAAAGGAGTTAAATTTAGTTTATATAAACACACCGTCTTTAAAACGCGAAACGCAAAATGACGTAAATGATATCAATATAAACTTTATTGCAAACTTAAGGGCAGATGAACATAAAGGGTTATATTTAGTTATACACAAGGAATCAGACAAGGATTTCTCTGCTATAACAAATCCAAGTTACTGTCGATTTCCCTCTACTCAGCCTGAAACGTCAGAACTCACAGTATGTTTCCCCGAAGGTCGTCGGACTGTAGTGATGGCATGGGACCCGATGCTGGAAGCCCTCAAGGAAGCCATCGACAGTAATTATGAGGGAAACGAATCCTCGGTTACCTTTTCAAATCCGCCTGATAGGGAAGTTAAAAACGCAATATCTACCAGCAATAGAACCAAGTGTCTTTCAGGCCATGAAATGGATGAACTGAGGAAGGAAAGTGGTCCAACGCCAGACACATCGCATCAAGATGTTAACATCCAAAAAGAAGCCGCCGCCGAGGATGACTTCGAGATGGTAAATAAATGCGACGTGACGTTGTCGAGAGCATCTTCTCCATGTCTTTCCATCATGGAAGATTCGGAATGGGTAGACAACGAACTAGCAATGGATTCCAGTACCAATTGCATTACCACAATACGAGACACTCCACAACCAATCCAACCACCACCACCGGAGAAAACTGAAGCCCCAGAAGAAATAAAGCACGTCCTGGATTGCTCGTTGAACGTCAGAAACGTGCAGGCTGCTTCAAACAAAGAAAAAAGATATCGTCCAAAAAGGATTCGGATATTCAATCCGGACGGCACTTTTGTCCGAATAGATGTGCGAAAGTTGCCACCTGAATTACACTGAATTGGTTATTCCATTAGCATATATTTAGCCACCAAGAAGGAAATGTTTTAATTTTTTTTATAACCGAAGATTAATATTTTGTTTTATTTCGTTCAAGGCAACTAAACTTTCTGCAGTGAAGTGTGTCTCTTTATCAATTTGAAAACAGTTTATTTTTTTCTAGTTTTAACAAGATTATTATAAAAAGTTTAGCCATTTTAAGTTTCGTTTTCAAGTTTTCATTTCAAATTTATTACTACATTTATATACATTTATCAACATATGGTGTTCTTTTGAGTGTTCTTTTTATTGTTTTATATCATGTTTATTATAATGTAGTACCGTACACAAGTTTTGTTGTGTTCAGAAGAAAAGAATGTTAATTTGTTTATATTTTTAAGTAAATAATTCCTTTGTTAAATTTAGTTTAGAATTTAACTAAGATGTTTAATTTTGTTCGCTTTGTTCTCTTCCCGAAAGAAAGAGGGGGGTGTGAGGTACTAAAATATACAGCGTATTTTTTTTATTTATCTTGGGTCGTCCATTTAAAATTTATTGTGGGATTAGTTTTCCCCCGTCAACAAAGATTAACGGGATCGAGATGAAACAAGTTCGCCTCAGCTATCGTGCCACGACATGTTCGCCGCTTGACGGGTTGCGGCATGAACGATAAGTCGCGCATGCGCTACAACGCAAACTCGTCAGACGGACCGGCCAGCAGAGGAGCGAGAGGTCAGTCTACACAATCCTATCACGACGATAAGACGTACTGCGCACCGAGATCTTAACCTCACTCCTGCCGACTTGTTCGTGAGATACGGACGTATCGACTACTTCTTGCTATTGGTAATATATTACTTCAATTACTATACTTATCTTAACTAACCTTTCATTAATATTCTGTATCGTTTTTATATGTTGTGCCACACGAAATTTATTTATAAAGTATTATTCTTGGTATTCTTTTCCTTTACTTACTTTCTTACTTAATCTATGTTCGTGCAATACGGACCTAACCTTTAAATTGTTTATTGGTATTATTGGCTCTTTACTTACTATCTTCCTTAATCTATGTTCGTGCGATACGGACCTAACCTTTCAATTGTTTATTGGTATTATTGGTTCTTTACTTCACTTACTATCTTACTTAATCTATGTTCGTGCAATACGGACCTAACATTTAAATTGGTTATTTGTATTATTGGTTCTTTACTTTACTTACTAAATTACTTAATCTATGTTCGTGCAATACGGACCTAACCTTTAAATTTGTTATTGGTTCTTTTACTTTACTTACTATCTAACTTAATCTATGTTCGTGCAATACGGACCTAACATTTAAATTGGTTATTGGTATTATTGGTTCTTTACTTTACTTACTAAATTACTTAATCTATGTTCGTGCAATACGGACCTAACCTTTAAATATGTTATTGGTATTATTGACTCTTTACTTTACTTACTATCTTACTTAATCTATGTTCGTGCGATACGGACCTAACCTTTAAATTTAGGATTAGTGGTTCTTTACTTTACTTACTATCCTACTTAATCTATTTTCGTGAAATACTGACCTAACCTTTAAATTGGTTATTGGTATTATTGGCTCTTTATTTAACTATCTTACTTAATCTATGTTCGTGAAATACGGACCTAACCTTTAAATTTAAGATTAGTGGTTCTTTACTTTACTTACTCTCTTACTTAATCTATGTTCGTGTAATACGGACCTAACCTTTAAATTTGGTATTAGTGGTTCTTTTACTTTACTTACTATCTTACTTAATCTATGTTCGTGCGATACGGACCTAACCTTTAAATTGTTTATTTGTATTATTGGTTCTTTACTTTACTTACTATCTTACTTAATCTATGTTCGTGCAATACGGACCTAACATTTAAATTGGTTATTGGTTATTGGTATTATTGGCTCTTTACTTTACTTACTATCTTATTTAATCTATGTTCGTGCAATACGGACCTAACATTTAAATTGGTTATTGGTATTATTGGTTCTTTACTTTACTTACTAAATTACTTAATCTATGTTCGTGCAATACGGACCTAACCTTTAAATTTGTTATTGGTATTATTGACTCTTTACTTTACTTACTATCTTACTTAATCTATGTTCGTGCGATACGGACCTAACCTTTAAATTTAGGATTAGTGGTTCTTTACTTTACTTACTATCTTACTTAATCTATGTTCGTGCAATACTGACCTAACCTTTAAATTGGTTTATTGGTATTATTGGCTCTTTTATTTACTATCTTACTTAATCTATGTTCGTGAAATACGGACCTAACCTTTAAATTAAAGATTAGTGGTTCTTTACTTTACTTACTCTCTTACTTAATCTATGTTCGTGTAATACGGACCTAACCTTTAAATTTGGTATTAGTGGTTCTTTTACTTTACTTACTATCTTACTTAATCTATGTTCGTGCGATACGGACCTAACCTTTAAATTGTTTTATTGGTATTATTGGTTCTTTACTTTACTTACTATCTTACTTAATCTATGTTCGTGCAATACGGACCTAACATTCAAATTGGTTATTGGTTATTGGTATTATTGACTCTTTAATTTACTTACTATCTTATTTAATCTATGTTCGTGTAACACGGACCTAACCCTTAAATTTAGGATTAGTGGTTCTTTACTTTACTTGCTATCTTACTTAACCTATGTTCGTGTAATACGGACCTAACCTTTACATTTGGTATTAGTGGTTCTTTATTTTACTTACTATCTTACTTAATCTATGTTCGTGCGATACGGACCTAACCTTTAAATTGTTTATTGGTATTATTGGTTCTTTACTTTACTTACTATCTTACTTAATCTATGTTCGTGCAATACGGACCTAACCTTTAAATTTAGGATTAGTGGTTCTTTACTTTACTTACTATCTTACTTAACCTATGTTCGTGCAATACGGACCTAACAAATAGATTATTGCTCTGGGTCTATTATTATTTCTCTTACACTTTTCTTACTTAATATTTGTAAATACGATACTGACCAAACATTATATATTGTTCTTAGTGTTGATATTACTTTTGCTCATACTATTTTACATAGCATACAGTGTGTTGCGATTTGAGGTAGCTTTGATTTAGATAGAGATCTAGGTAGTTACACTTTTGTCTTTTCTTTAATTGATGATAGTAAATATCTTATTTAACGACGTCATTTTATTTCAAATTCTTAATTTGTTTTCAAGGCCAGTTGGGTAATGATGATTTACTAAATGCTTGAACGTTACCACCACCTTAGGTGATAGCAATATATCTGAACCCAACTGACATACATAATCCATAAGAATAAAATTTAGACCCCTGGATCGAATCCCCGCTTGATTGGGCTCATCTAGGGTATGCGATACGTGTCATTCTTAACATTAATGGTTGTGTTGAGAAAAGACACGTCACAACCTCTTTAAATCTTCCAATTGTATCGTTGTAAAATATACATATATTGGTTCCGGGACTTGTTTGGATCATTAAACAGTTAACAAACTCATTGATTGGCCAAGTACTACAAAAAAAATTTAGGATAATCTCGTATATTTTGTGAGAGAAGAAACAGGTTATTTCTATTCGAACTTTAAGAATAGAATGTTCGAGGAAATATTTAAGATCTCTGAGAGTAAATTTGGTGTTCATAAATGGGGTGAACCACTAAAATCTGCATTTAGACAAAGTATTTTTCTGTTTAAGAAATGTATGTTGAAAAACACTCATTAACATTTTCATGGATTATTATAGACTTTCCATCAGTTTTGTCCTGTATCTTCCATGGACGCCTTTTTATCTATGGAATTAGAAATAATAAATCACCCAAAATTCGGTCTCTCTGTCTGTCTGTATCGTAACTCGTGATACAAAAAGTCTTAGAAACATGAGATAGTATATTCTTCCTGGGTTCCATAAAAATTCTCAATTATATTTATTTTATGATCAATAGATTAAATTTAAATCTCATAAGCAATATCTAGATTGGTCTACCGATTGGCAACTGTAATTGTAAAGTAAGCATCTTAGAATAACCTAATATTTTATTTTTAAAAGGCTGTTAACCGTGGTTTTCGATACTTTTAACAGATACTTCATGTGCATATCCTTTTAAAATAACATTATAAACACTCCTGAGGTAAGTGGTAATCATTTAATTAATAAATTTCTATAATATGTTTTATTATTATTAAATCACATCTACCTGTATAATAATTCTACCATGACTTGCAAAATATAGTGATTATAAAATACCAGGATGTTGTATAGAAGTACCATTAGCATAATATGTGTTAGACTTTTAAACATTTTATTTTAAAGAGATAAACCCATTTCCATGTCTGTAACACGAGGAGTACTTATCTCTTAATTTAGTTCCGTCTATATTATCGTTTTAAACATTTTCCTTATTAGTATAAAACATATTAAATAGTTACTATATGCATCACTTAAGTGTTACCGGATAGTTTTGCAATTTAACTTTACTCATCACCGACGCGGAGGATAGTGTTCTAGGATTTTATGTATGAGGAAGGACTTTAATTGCAAGTATGCAAATTTTTCGTTGAAAAGCGTTAAATATGCGCAAATTAGTACCAATTAGTAATAGCTATCGAAAATAAATTCAGAGTGTGAAACATAACAAAGTCAGTTCTGAGAATCTCTTCCGGCTCAGTCAGAAGAAACTGAAGATGCATTATTAGTTTAGATGTTCAATTTAAAAAACTCTGATGGGACAATTCAAACATTTATTACCTCTGCACTCGTGAAACATTGTAAGAAAAAGTTTTGTATAATCATGTACGTTGTATGAAACACAGGAACTCGATTTAATTACTTTTAATCCGAAAATATGTTTGTAAACATATTTACTCATAGTGATTACATTTATAATGATATAAATTTTGAGGGAACTCCTCATTAGATTGAAATATCAATAGTTATCTAAAAATAAATATGAAAAAAATTTAGTTTAAATTACTTTTTGATAAAATTGCCACCTTTGATTTAAAGAATGAAAACCCCGAGATAAAAATAGCGACCACTATTTGTAATCGTTTTGTTAATTAGGACCGATAAAAAATGTTATCTGTAAATTTTGTCTCTGTACCACGTTTATTCTGAATCTAATAAGTACTACGTTAGTTTTCTCGGAATGTTGTATACTTCTTAAGACTTTGTATCCTCGCTATTTTAAAATACTACAAAATATAAAAATTCATGTGAGAACGAAATATTTTTGTAAATAATCTTTGAATTTCGAAACACTCTTTTCCCTTTAATGCATAATAACTATTGTTATTACTCCAACCATTATGGTTTACTGTGTGAAATTAAATTTCTCATTTCTCATTTCATTTCAATGACTACTATCTTAAAACCTTATGATATATAAAAAACATTGTTGTAGGAGTTAATTATAAAGAATAAAATTTAATTAAAAATACTGATTACACTTAAACATAATATTTGATTGGGTATAAAATATATTGTGAAATTAGTCTAGTTAAGATTTCTGGTTTAATGTGATTGGCTGCTTTCTTGAAACTCTTAATTGGTTAACTTACTAACGGACTAATCCAGACAAACATAATAATGCGATACATTTGAAAATTTATATGAAAAGTTGAACATAACACCGCATAGTCCATTATTAGTCGGGCGATGTAGCACACTACTCATTTGGAAGTGTAACAATGTGCTACTTGCGTCCGATAACTGCAGCACTGAAATACCTGTTACAGCATGCCGGTACCAGCATTGTGTGACACGTATTGTAGCATTAACTGCTGCAGTGCTGCGCAAGGTTCTGTTTTATGTTTTCAGTATAGAAATTTGTTTTTAATTTTTCAGAGGTAACAAACGATAAATAGATAAAATGTATATATGTATTGTGCAATTCAATGTAAACTGAAAAATTTAATTAGGCTTTACTATTTATGAAATTGTATGAATCTAAATAAAAAGTTGTTTGACAGGTATTTGGTCTCTCGATCATATGTTAGTTTGTTAATTTAAACACATATATGACAGATACGGCCTAAAACAAATAATTTAATCATAAAAAGTAAGGGTTCTGTGGTATAGTTATAGCGTGCTATCACGGAAAGTGACAGATCCGCGTACGAGTCCCCGGTATTTTTTGTTTATTCTATGTGTGATGAAAATATATGTCAAATTAACTTTTGATTTGAGAAAATTATATTTAGTATGGATGTAATTAATAAGTTATTTAAGTTATTTTTTTATTCATTTATGTTACGTATTTAATAAAATAGTAGTTTAAGGCCATGTTTTAGATTTATTAAAATCTGCTATAAACAATATTAGTATCGAAACGATGGTTTACTTTTACGCATACGTTACCATGAGGAACCAATGAGGAACGAATAACCAATGAGGAATTACGATGGAACATTTTGTATACTACATTCAATACAGTATTAGATGACTTCCGCATTACGTTTTATCCTCTATGTCAACTCGTCTGACACTTATCGTGCGTACAGACAGACAGAAGCTGATTATTTCCTTTGCAGCTGCTGGTGGGATAGCTTTACAAAACGCTCTACTAATAAGGGGATAACTAATTTATCTTTCAAAATATTAATAATAAATAAAAATAAGTATGGATTTAAGGTTTATTCTGTACCTCAATGTGGATGGAGGCACAATGCAGTGACCAAAGGATATAGTTGAAGGTTAAGGTCCGATAACAAAGTCCAAATCATCGGAAGTAAAATCTGCTTTAAAACACATGGATGCCAAACACTTTACTATAGATTAATACATTTTTTTTAGGTTAAGTGTTTCAATTCAACAATAAATAATGAAATTTGCTGTCGTATTTAGAACACTATATACGTTATAAAATCTTAAAACAAATAAAATGATTTTGACCGACTTAAAAAACAATTTTTTGTGTAATAATAGGTTGAGAATATATAGCTCATAAAATTTTATTTCTGTCCTTTAATAATGCAAGTAGTATACTAAACTAGTATTCTCGATTACAGTCCATAGACGGTATACTGATTGCTCTTAATCATACATTATGTTTCTTATTTTATAACATTATAATCAGAGAATGTAGAAGGCATTTGTAATAAAAGTGTTAAATAAACTCTGTTGTATTGAATAGGTAATTAACTAAAATTAATTTTAAATTATGACTGAAAATGGATTAAATTCAAAATGATGTTTTTACTAACTATAACTACGATGTATTATAAAGAGTATTAATATTTTTCACAAAATGCTATCAAGTTACACGATAAAAAAAAAAAACTATAAATATACATTATTATATATTATTGTTACGCGCTTCTTGTTGTAACTATAAGAGTAAACGAAAATAATCAGAACTTTAATTTGTATTACAACTTTATTAACTCTGTAAATAAAGCAAGGGAAATTACAATTAAAATACATAGAATTGTGTGAATTAATCAAGTAAACATGCGATTAAATTGAAAGGAGCTAAATTAATTGAAAATATATTGAATTAGTTCAAAGTCTTCATAGGCTGCGAATTTCCTACCGTACAGTTGGGCCTAACTAAATTCAAACTTTGTAATGCAATCTCACAAAATTATCTGTCGGACTTTCAGATTAAACACAGTAATAAAATTAGACCGAGGGGTTTTTGAAGCATATCGTTATAATTTATTGGAATAATTAGTTCCTTCTAATACAGTTTTCCTTTTATTTGGAAATTTAGTGAAGAAACCACTTTTCATTTATTATCAAAAAACAGCCAAACCAAACGTAACTTTAGTCAGTAGGTGACGATATGTAATAAAGCCAAACAAAGTAGTAGTGTTTCACTGAATAAATCTGTATTTGGAAATCATTCCTATAGAATATTCCAACAACAATAAATCGTAAAATTCGATGCGTTTTAAGTAATACATATCTAAGCGCATCTGGACTTACTTCCCACATTGTATATGTTGCATACTAATTACGAGTATGTTCTATATATAAATTGAGTACATTTAGTAATACATAATCACGTACAGTTCAATACAAAATTGTATCGATTACACAGGCTGTACTTACATATTTCTTTTTGGTTCGTAAGTATCACACTCTTTTAGGTAATATTGTCTTTAAATCATTTATCAACATAATTCAGACCTGTATTCGTTTCATTTTGGTGGAGTTTCCCGAAATACTGTAGTTTATAATAGTTAATGTATATAGAGCATCAACAAAATAGTTTATGGAGTTTTTCTTAATATTACATCTGGTTTTGTTTATTTTATTTTTTAATGTTATGTATAAAATCATAACGACTACTAATTTCCTGCTTGAAGCATGTTAAAATATCCTAATTTATTGAAAGTGGGACAGTCGGAATGACATTGTGTGTGTAGTATTAGATTTTAGAATTAGAAAATATGTTTATGTTGAGTTTACTGCCCTTCATAATACATTATATGGGCTATTTATGCTACTTCTTTTTTTCAGAAATTAAGTCATATAAAATTACCTATATTTTCTTAAAGTAAAATAAAAATACAGTTTTAATAAGTAATTAAACATTTCTAAATAATGTACTCATTAAAAACATGTTTAGCTTTAAGGTCAATAGATATTTATTTTTGGTAAATGTCATGGTAAACTAAATTTTATCGATTAATATTATAAAACTGTAACTAAGAAGCTAATGTATTACCTTCCACTAAGTTATTTCAATAATTTTATAACTGTGAATTAATTTTCTCCATGTTATAGCTACAATTTTAAACTGTCTCGTACCATGTACGAGTTTATAATATCTGTTTTATCGTAGTAGAACTGTAAAGAATACATTTGTACAAAAGCGTATTATCGTATTAAAATATTTTTTTCAGTTATAATTTTATTATTGTACTAATTTATCCAAACTAAATTATTATTATTATATACATAATTAAAATAAATGCTCTGAATCGTATTATAAATACATATCAAGGTTAAATAACACATCATTTAAAATAAACAAACTTAGGTTTAACATAAACAACTGTACTTTTAACAAGTATATTCTACACAGAGAGTAAGCAATGATAAGATTAGCCTCTTTGGAGCTATTTATCTGAAAACAAATGAAGTCTGGAAATGTCAGCCCTTTATACCACGCAAGCTTATCTCTTCCCTCGTCTGTGGCTCTGATGGCGGGAAACAGAGCGATACGTGGTTCTTTTGTTTAGTATATCGCTGTTGCAATATTTTCAAAGGCGTTTTGTTAAACTATTACAATCTTTTAAATGTCTAACTGTTAAATATGTTTGATTAAATTATCGATGTTTACGACATATTTACTAAATCACACATTGTTAAAATATTTAACGCTCATAAGTTTTCGTGGATAAACTGTTTAGAAGCAATAATTTTATAGCAATAATCTACTCACAGTATTGAAACAAGTCAAAATTGTGTATAGTTATTGTGAATGAATTTTTGGCTGAGCTTTCCCGATGCGTGGGACAGGAAAGATTTCATTTGTGTCTATCTGTACGCATGATATCTCAAAGAGAACTGACCTATGGACTCAAAATTTGGCATTAAGATTCACTTTTAAATTAGGAACTCTGAGTTCGATGATGATGCATGTGACTTCATAGGATTTGGCTGAAGACTAGCAATCATTTCTACATCAGTCTTATTGGTAAAAATGGTAGATAATTGAAATTGGAAAATAAAATCTTTAAACGAACTCAGTACACCTACATATTTTCATATGTGTGTTATGTGTAGCGTAAATATTCCAACACATGCGAGATAGTTTTCTTTGGTTTTATAATATTACTATTTAAACACTGAGATACGTGATCATATAGTTATAATTTCTAGTCTTATAAAATCTTTTAAAATGTTAAATAAATTAAGTGAAATTTTTTAATTATTTTTACCTAATTTTAAATCAGATATGAACTGGCTTTTATTGCTAATGGAATGCAATACTTAGAGTTTGAATTGGTATTATAATAATATGTGTATTATGTATTTTGAGTTAAATTTCGTTAAATGTTCTAAATCAGTCTGGCATGTCTATTTAGCCAATTTTGTAAATACTTCATAAGGAGATTATTTTTAATTAGATCACGAATTACTCAACTATTACCTTTGCTGAATCCTTATACGAGTAGGAGTTCAACCCGTAATTTTAGAATGGAAACATATTACTTAGTATGTTTTGGTTCCTGAAAACAGAGGTCTCAACTTTAATTCTAAATATATTCAAATTCTTACAATCCACTTGTAGATCTCCTTATTATAAAGGTGTCCAGGAAAGGCATGAGAGGGCATAAAACTATAACCATTCTTCAAATCCACCTAAAACACATCTTGAATTCTACCACAAACAGGCTCAACCAAGTGTCTCAGACTACCCAATGAAGTCAAGTTGACAACATTTACTTTAGACGTACTGTAATTATTTATGTCTTACGTAACCTAGACACATGCACTAAATATGTTTTGAAGATGGCATGTTACGTACTTGTCTATTTATATTTGAAATATAACAAAGCACTCATTTTAAGCTTCTGGAAAAAGTTGTTACAGAAGATTCAAAACTTCATAAAAAAATCTTACAGATACAATTAAATTTACATTTTTAGGTTAGCCTATTGTTAATACTATCAGGAAGCTTGTATTGATTTCAGTATAATATATTTTTGAGCTAACTATGTAATGCACCGTGTAATATAAGATTTACTGCTATGAAGGAAGATAAAATATGCAAAAATGTTTATAAAGTCTCAAATATCATGAACATAGTCAGGGAAAAACGATATTTGGGATGTAACAGACGGTAAAATACAATATTGAACGAAATTACACTTTCATACTTTTATTGTTTCGTGTTTAAAGCAGATACAGGCGATAAGGAAGAATCGTGAATGGACTTCTCGTAGGGGTCCTACAGGTATATCACCACTCAAACTAGGTACATGAATTTCATATCTATAATAAATCGTAGCTTTTGAGAACATGTAGCATTTGTTCGTTTTTTTTGGGAGGGGGTTTTCTAATCAGGTTGTTTCTAACCTCTAAGAGTTGCTACTATGTAAGCAATAAAAAATTTAACGGATAAAAAGAGTTTGCCACAATTTAAGCATAGCTTTAGATATCAATCTAGTCCAGTGGAGGGTTGAACTTTGACTGATTGTGAAACTCCAATGGATTGGAACAATGTTCAGAGCAGTAGGTTATAATTATATGTCTAACTGGAATACGGAAAATGCAACTATTCTAGGTAGTTTGGAATAGTTCAGGCATTTCAACTTGTGCTATTACTACACGTATTTTGTCTTTCAGCTGATTAATCAAACCAAGTACTGAAATTATTTTTAACTTTCTAATTATATACTACTATTATAACAGTAATATAATTTCATTGTATATTTTTAAAATCACTGTAATAATTATTTCTTAGTTTTCTAAGTTTAGAAACGTTATCTTAATTATTGGTAACCATAATATCGTTGCAAAAATATATTAAATAATAAATAGATTAAATATATCTATAACACATTTTATAATCAGTATATAAGTTATAAAACATCATAACACAAATTTGTAATTCACGGTATCTCAAATGCATATCTACCTCATACATTGGTCATAGCTAGTAGAAGTACTTATAACTCCTAATGTGTCCGCAAGAAACCCTATACAGTTATTTTAAATTGCCTTCATAAAGGACTAATTGGGGAGATAATAATTGATAAATTGTTAGATGTAAAAATAGGTTATGTGATACATAATTTTGATGGTTCATTAGTATTTTGAATGCTTTCTAATTAAATATAATTTCAGAAAATATACATACTAAAATGTAAAATTGGTTTTCTAAAGTGAGCAAAGATTATTTATTGGATTGTTGTTTTCATTGAAGCTTTTTAAAATATTAAAATATATTGTAGGCTATCAGCTGAAAAAGATAGGGATGCCCAAACCTTATTAAATAACAAGTTTGTTCAAGTAAATCTTTAATGGCATGTACAACTGTGTCTTGATATTTAAAAATTTCGAGTTTGAGGCTTTTTAATATATCACGTTTATTTGAACGTTTCCAAATTTAGAATCCTAACCAATCACATACGTACAGAATGATTTTTTGATTTAATGAGCTTACCGTTATTTCAGCGACTTTAATTATGATTATTTTGGAAGTCACAAATAAACCTATATGAGGTAAGCCAGATTCTTTTGACTTCATACAAGCTGTTTTCTTTCAATTACATCACCTTACCTCAATTATGCTAATAAATACTTTAATTGTAATATTTTTATTGTAACAAAAATTAAAATGTATAAGTAATATACGCAACTATAGTAACTTTTGTATGAAATAGAAATCAGAAATTGGTATTAAACCGAACAAAAATGCACTCGAAAAATATTTCAACAACCAAAATATAGTTGAGATGTCCTTTTGAGTGATATATTGGAAGGAAAGAACAATGTGAAAGGTAAAAATTACGATGAGAAGCAATTCGAAAACAACTGTGGAAATAAATGTTATTTCAGTATCTAGAACTTACTTCTAGGATTATAGGAGAATTTTGCTTATCATGTTCTTTTTGAAGATTCTGTTCACTGTTAGAGGCAATGAAGAATCCGATTAAGAACAGCTATAATTTAGAGTATTGCTCAGATGAAGAATGGTTTGCGTGAATGTTAGATGTAATAATATACCATCTATACCTCTTGAAACAGCGAGTCAGGTTTGGAAATTATAAAAATGATTTGGTCTTCCTCATTCTTAGAGGAAAATTCTTTGTTACTTTTAGCGTAACGTGTGCTTGATTCTCTGTCAGAAGCACTTTGGAATTCATTTTTGTCCAAACCAGCGGCATTAATTTATAACAAACGCCATTTAATTTATAAAATTTAAGATTTACCACGTAATATAATTTCTTGAATATAATTTTCACTCTCAGACACTGTTTTATCAACGTCCTCACTTAGCAAAACTTATTATTTGTTTATTATTATTTCATTATTATTACTAATTAACCTGTCTGAAAATTTATGGGATCCTGTACTGCCAATTGAAGTGAGATTGGTTCAGGACAAAGACTTTCATCAGTATGCAACTAGAGGCAGATACAACTTTAGAGGCCTTATCCATAGACTGTATCTCAGTATTTACATAGATTGGCGTTTGTTTAATCAACAAGAATAACAAATCAAAACGATCAAAAATTAATTCAAAACTCATCAAGAATTCATATTGGCATCAAACGCGTTTTAATTGCTGGAGTAGTTAGGATTAGCCGCTGGGATATCTAAAAATATCCCAAAAATATCTGAAATTACTAAAATTTGAAAGCTGGATCGAAAGACAGTGTGATTTAGTATGAATGAGTCAGACGTAAGCCTGAATGTGTGTAAATGTGCCACAATTTATACAGAGTATTTTGCTGTTTGAGCATTAATATAGTGACGACTGCTTTTCAATATGATATATTGTCAATAAGCAATAAAGAGACAATAATAATTATTATTATGTAACTGCAAGTGTATTGACCTGCTTCTGTATAATCTAGCTTAGATCTACTTACGGTTGATTTTATAATATATATAGTAGTTCTTTATATGTTGAAGACATATATTATATCTTTCACTTATGACTATCGCTTTAAAAGCCCCGTGCGTGGTAAGATACACGTCTTTTTCTAGTAAAGTGCTAAACGGTGTATAGTCAAAAATATTATACCATAAGCTTTGCTTCGTACAAAAATACATTTACATAAGCGAAAACCATTTTTAGGTTTAATGCTAATCCTGGTCTACAGATATTATGCTACTCAAAATAATTAGTATTTTTTTAAGATTATAACTCGTGTACTATTAGACAAATAAGTCACAACTCTACTCTCCGAATAAGAAACAATTTTACATTTATTTCTAAAAGTTTTTCTCATTTCATTTCCTGTATTCAAGTCTCGTAGGTTGGAAAATAAAGAGATCAGTTATTGTCCAATGGAAAAATGAGATATATATATATATAATATATAAATATTATCTATATATATATATATAAAAACTCCTGGACAAAATTAACGCAGTACTAAATAATTTTCTTTTATTACTTATAAAAATTCCTTATTTGTCTCATATTGTTACTCAGGATTCTTAGCTTGATAAAGGAGATATTGTGGCCAGTTGTTTATCCTTATCTAATGTAATTATCTTATCTTAATTATTACAGAATTCCAATAGTGTGTTATGTGGACATGTACAACCTCGCTTTTTTCCATAATGTGACTCACTGAAAATGTTTATCAGGGTAATGACATTATTTTCTCCTCCCAGTCTGCGCCTGTGTTTACTTTGCGGTGGAAGTGCAACAGCAGTATGCCTCGATTCTTGACACCGAGAGAAGCGGCTAGAATAAGGTTTTTTGTACAGCAGGGGCGTTCGTATAGAGAAGTTGCTGCTTTGTTTGGCATACACAACACAACTGTTATGAGAGTGGTTCAGTGGTTTCAAGAAACCAGGAGCGACAATAGGAGGCGAGGTCAGGGCCGTCCTCGGACTACAAGCGAAGCTGACGACCGTTTTGTAAGGCTAAACGCATTAAGAAATCGTACTTCAACAAGTACAGAGCTGCAAGCAATGTTAAGAACAACTCGAAATGTCCAAGTTACAAGTAGAACTATACGCCGACGTCTCCATGAAGGCACATTGAGCAGCAGAAGACCTGCCAGAGGCCCACTTCTCACCAGAAGGCATCGAGTAATGAGATTACGGTTTGCTCAAAATCATGTCAATTGGACTGTGGAGGATTGGAAGGCAGTCCACTTCACTGATGAAACAAGAGTCAGTCTGAGGTCTCCGGATGGACGAGAGCGTATATGGGGAGAGAGAACGTTTCGCTCAGGCCCGTTTTTCACCTCAGGTACCTTTTGGGGGTGGTTCTATTATATTTTGGGGAGGAATTAATTATGAGGCGTGTACAGAGTTAGTAACAATAGCTAGACCAGCTCTAAATGCTCCTAGGTATGTAGAGACTATATTACAAGAACATGTTGTACCTTTTGCACCTTTCGTTGGCCCTCAGTTTGTGATAATGCACGATAACGCTAGACCACACAGTGCCGCAGCAGTGACAGACTACTTAAGAGAGGTTGGTATCACTACCCTGGAGTGGCCACCAAGAAGCCCTGATTTAAACCCAATAGAGCATGTGTGGGACACTTAAAAAAACTAACACGTGCTAGAAATCCACCTCCAGCAAACCTTGCAGAGCTGGAACGTGCTGTAAAAGAGGAGTGGCAGGGAATACCTATTGAATATATCCAGCACCTCATAGAAGGTATGCATAGGAGGCTCCTGGCAGTAGTGATTCAGGCAAGAGGGGGTAATACCCGTTACTAAATAATGGGAAATTAACTTTCAACTAAAGTGGAATAATTATAATGTGTTAAATTACGTAAGTAGTTAAATGGATAAATGAATTCTTATTAAATTAGAATTTTTTATTAAATCTTGACATAACTAACCATACACAGATTTTATTGAGTTTTCCTTGTCTTTTCCTATTAAATATATTTTTTACAGCATGGTTAGAAATTTATTAATAACTTAGATAATGAATTTAATAAGTGCTGCGATAAATTTGTCCAGGAGTGTATATATATATATATATATATATATATATATATATATATATATATATATATATATATATATATAACAAAATATTTGCATACAGAGTTCTATGATTTTTTCTGTACACAAATAACTAAACATAAAAAATATAATGTCATAATTATAATATATTTTAATCACAATGAAATATATATACAATTATGAATTATATACTATTATAATTGTCTCGTATTACACGGTGCTGAAGTGCAAATAATATACAGCTATTAAAACCTATTCATCCATCAAGGTACTGGTATATAAAATCATATGGTTATCTAATTTAATAAAGGAATTATAGATTTTTAGAATAAAGAAAATAAAGGAAAATCGGGCGAGTTTTTTAGTGTCTTATAGTGAAAACTTTCTAAATTGTTTTTGTTAAATAACAACTGCCTCGGTCCGTGCTCTTGCGTGACTTTAGCAGCAAGTTCTGCCTGTAGTATTCTGGTTAGAACTCTCACATAAACTTCACACACTAATGTGTGTGTGTGTGTGTGTGTGTGTGTGTGTGTGTGTGTGTGTGTGTGTGTGTGTGTGTGTGTGTGTGTACGTGTAAAGATCTGCACACGAACTTAGGATATATAATCAAAAGCGACTACACGCAAAATGCAGAATGACGTCGTCTCCATTGCTAATACTTGACATATATTAGAGTAATAATAAAATAGCTGTTGTGTGCAGTTATGAACTTATTATTAGTTTGTAATTGATAAAACCTTTGATTAAAATTTTACCACACCTGCAACACCAATATAAAAAAAGATTTACAAGATATAAATTTGACAAACACCTATTAATGAAAAACCACAGCGGAAAAGTAAAAATATACTTCTGTTGATTTGGAACATTTTTGGAATTTTGGGAAATATTTTGATTCCCCATTTGAATCAAAAAACCAAAAAGGTATTTGTTAGCTAAATAAGTGTTTTTTTATTTTGTTTAATTTTCTTCTCATTCACCTTTTATGTATAGTATAGCTGATTCAGATGTCCATTACGTTACTATGTTTCACACAAAATTACTTGAAAATGATATTTTAAGGAATACCGTAACTGTATGTAGAATTACTATTAAATGGTCACAAAATCAAACCCATAAGTATGTTTAGAAATGTTTATAAATATTTGTATGCAGAGATACTTGGCAGATATAAAGCATTTTTCAAGATCCAACTTATAATGTTACATAAACATAAAATATGTTGTTGTGTCTAGTACTTTCCAAATATTTCCAAATTTAATACAGAGAAAATTAATTACGTATTAATTTTGAGGTTAATTGTAAGATCTTCACATGTACTGCAAGGGGTACCTGACTGACTCGCAGCTCTTGTTGAACTAGATCAGTTGTTAGAGCTAACACCTTATATCAAATTATTACATTATTTTAAAGGTACTAAAATTATATTTCATATTACTAGTATAGGTTACAAAGCTTTTTAATAAAAAATAGTACACCATTAATCAATTTACTATGCACTATATCTATTTCGAACTTAACCAAACCATGGTCAGATAAAATAGTACAGTTAAATATAATCTGTCCAACGCTACATAATCTTTAATATAGTAATGGAGAAAATATAATGACATATAAAATAGACAATTCGTTACTTTATGTTCTATGGTATAATTAATTCATATTTTAAAATACAATATTTCTATATACCCTAAGTAATCACCAGCAGTATTTTATATCGCGGTTGGTACTTCAGAAGGAATATAAAAACCATCGTGTGCTATATAACATCAAAAGTAGTTTATCTTATTCCAGTAATATAAAATGTTACGACCTTATATAAATGTAAACGAGGACATTAACTGTCTTCGCTGACATAACTCTAGAGTACTTGAGTTCAGAATATCATTTCAGTATGTCCGTTTGTTTACAGTATCCTTATTGATAATAGAGCATACAACTTTCCACCATTCTTTTCCTTGCATAGCTTAGTATTGTTATGTAATTCCGTTTTTTATGCCAAGTGTATTTAGTCTATCTACATCACTATATTCCGTATTCCTCTTCCAATTTCCTCTCTTTGATTTCTTTAATATCAATACAGTATCCTGCATAATCAGTCCTCTTTAGTTTTTGAAAAAGTTTTCACGTGATTAACAAACTTTTTTAGATGTTGAGAAACATAGCTAGTCATTCTAGTTGGTTTGGTATGACAAAAATAATTCAGGCCCTATGGATCATTGATCTTTATTAAAAACAATTGATTTGTTTTTAAGAGCTTATTGTACAAACGTAACACAATTTCACCGTTCTAGGCCATTCTTTAAGTTAAAATATATTTAGTATTACATTATAAGAGGTCACAAATCTATTTTAACCATTTGTTCTTGATCTACAGGAAAATATAGATCGAAAAATATAAAACAACTTCTCCAGCGATTACTTCCCTAATTTATTCTTGAATATTTCTTAACAAACTCTCCAATAAATGTGGTTTGTGCACGATGGGGCATCAGTTTACTACTATGAGAAAATAAGGTTAATTGAATTGCATAAATATTTGATTAAAGTAGTTTTAACTTAGGTTTTCGTAGAATAATAATTACTTAAACTATAGCTTGTAGCGCAGAAAAAGTTTTGAAAAAGGTAATACAAATTAAAAATATGACATCTATACGGCAAAAAACAGGAGTTAAAAACGCTGTACTTTAACAAAACGTTATTAAAATTAGTATTGTTAATACAATTTCTTGACTATCTAACATTAAAAGTTTTAAGAGGCAAAATGAACTAAAGATTTTTTGTCTCAATGATAAGTGAAAAGAGGCAATAAAAATTAGTTATGGCTCGATCTAACTTTACGTTAAAAATCTTTAAATACAACTCTTACCCCTAAAATGTGCCAGTTAATAAATATATATTCGTATATATATATATTATATATATATATATATATATATATATATATATATATATATATATTATATATATATATATACGAATATTTATTAACTGATAACTTGTAGACGTGATATTTAATTCAGAATATTTTCAATAACTGAACAACAATTTTAAAATCTTAAAAACTCTTACGATTATTACGAAAAAACAATATAAAAAATTGCAAAATTGCTTTTTATTTCCCTTCCGGTTAAAATGAGGAAAACCTATGTATTAATTTTAAAAGCCGTCAGATTTTATTACAGGAACAATCCTGATTACCGCTCAACTGAGAACCTTAACATCGTTAACGAACAGCTGATATTAAGGCTGTGATGATAAATATCTAATGAGCGACTTGGTTTCATTGGTGCTTCGGGAGTAAATCAAAATGTTAACATTGCTGAATTAGTGATATACTAAAACATACTTACAATTCCTCAGTAATTGGTGTTACTGGTAACGAAATTATAGAACTTCCGAATTAGTATGATTATTTATTACTAAACACGTTTTACAGTATAAGTTCAAAGTAAAATTTCTGTTGAGAAATATGTACCTGGAAAAACTATTTTCGAACAATAATTGAACTTGAAAATTAAATACAACATTTAATTGCATACAGTTTAAGGAAACAAGTTTTCATAATGCGATAATATCTATGTATTTTAATAGAAGCAGGCGTAAAATGTTAATAATTTTAAAAGATTAAAATAAAGTATTTCTTTAATAAGGCCAAGGCAGCATAGATAATATATATATATATATATATATATATATATATATTCTGATAGAGACACGTATTAAAAATAATACAAGACATTATTGTATATTACAATGCACAATTGCAACTGTGTCTGCACAGGTAGTACCTGTGTACAGCGCGTTTCAAAAAGAACTTTACAGCTTTGAAAATTCATATAAAATTGATTAAACAAGGTACAGAGCTGGTTTTGGTGTTGTTTTAAATGAAAAAAGTTCAAGTTTTGCGTAGTCCGCTAGTGCCTAATCGCACCGTACAAGCGCTAGTGACAGTTACGTTAAACATGGCTGCCTTCACTGGACCGGAGCGTGCTAGTTGTGTGTTTTGGTTAGAATAATCAGAGTCTGCGACAACAGTTCAGCGTAATTTTCGTTCCAAGTACGCTAAAGATCCTCCTAGTAGGCCTAAAATTTATGAGTAGCATAGTTGTTTTGTAGAAACAGGGTGCTCAGTGAAAAATTAAAAAATCCTCAGATTGTTCAAGCAAATCTGAAAAAGTCGATGAGCAAGTGAGACAATGTTTTGTAAATAGCCCTACGAAATCGACCCGAAGTGCATCTCGTGAGCCAAAACTCACATGAAACATTATATGTTCGTGATAGCCCTAAAAATGAACGTTTTTTGTGCTTTGAGCAAGAGGAAAGTGTACGGCCCCTTTTTTTCCAAGAGAGAACCATCAATGGGATAGTGTACCTTAATATGTTGCAATAATTCTTAAAACCACAGATCGATGAGGATGACCGAGAACGAAATGTTTTCTATATGCAAGATGGCGCACCACCACACTACCTGTCTGATGTCCGGGATTTTCTAAATGACCGCATCCTTGGTCAATGGATTGGCCGTGATGCGCCAATTGCATGGCCCCCCCGTTCCCCAGACCTGACACCGCTAGATTTTTTCTTCTAGTGTTTCATAAAAGATATGGTGTACGTACCTCCTTACCTCCTTTGCTGGCTACTCTACCTGAACTTAGAGCAAGAATTTAAGCTGCTGCTGAGCAAGTTACACCTGAAATGCTAGTGCGAGTCTGGGAAGAAATCGATCACCGATGGGATGTCTGCAGAATAACCAACGGAAGCCACATATTTGTACATCTTTAGTTAAGGAAAAAGAACTTGAAAGTTTTTCCTTTAAAATAAAACCAAAACAGCTCTGTACCTTGTTTAATAAAATGTATACGGTATGAGTTTTCAAAAGCTGTAAAGTCCTTTTTTGAAACGTCCTGTATATGCTACACATGATGTTAATAACATTATTTAAATAAAACTGGTAACCAATCCAGTATCTTCTTCTTTCAAGCCTAAACATAATCTACAGCCTATAGTTTACTGTAAATACGAATTGTGTGAACTTATAAACAATTTATATTTTATAACGGTGTAAAATTTACCTTCATAACGCTTATGTCAAATACATCATTATAAACACACTGTTGATGTAACAAAGTTCGTGCAATGCCAAAATACGAGGTGTAGTAACACTGCACGAGATAGGAGTAAACTTTGCAAAGAGGAAAAAAAGTTTTTTTCTGCTTGAGATTTCAACAAGTTTTTACTGAGGCAAGCAGTTTGATGTAAGTAAGAAAGCCTTGCTTTTAGTATTTGTTTGAAATATAATTGGCGTGCTCTGTGCAAGTTCCTATCTATACTTTTTTTATCAATTGTTATGGTTTTTGGGAAGTAAGAACTGCAGCTAGTTTGAGTTTTTTAGATCTTAATTAGAATTTTTTTCTTATACTTATACGAGTATATTAGTGTTATGGACAAAAATTTACAGGTAATTTAATGCTGGATTTAAGTAATCCTTCTTACTTATACTCATCTTGCAATTCCTCCAATTGTAAAAGTTTTCAGAATGTAATCTAATGTAACCAAACTTTCACAAACAACTTGTGATTAGTTTGTTAAAAATATTATAAGGTCCAGATTATTATTGCAGCTGTTCAAGAAGCAGTCCTACATTTTCAACAGATGCCATTTTGTTTAATATTAAAACAAATAAAACATTTTATGTCTTCTTACCTATTCAAACCTATGTGCAAGACTTGGTTTATTTAGCTTCTCTAGTTGTATAGAAAATAATAATAATAATAATATTCTTAATTTTTTCAAAAACACAGAATATACATTTTGCATATACATCTTCATGCATAATAAAATACATACATACATTTACATAGTATATATGAAAATAAATGTTCTTACATTGAACTACAATATGTTCATTTTTAAGATGCAAAAACAGTCTCAATAAAAGATAATATAACTTAAAAAAAACTGTATTTAAGACAAGACAAATAGGAACCCCATAGGTAAAACCAGTATTGGGATCTCCATCACTTAACTCAAACAAAAACAAATCGGCTAGCAGCGACACGCAACTCGTATTAGGAAAGAAAATTTATTTTACTCAAAAAATAATCTCTGATGTTTAATAACTCTGTGCTTTAAATTACACAACTAAAATTTATCCCTTCAAAAAAGTAAACTGTAATAATAAAAACAAGATAATATTAATAAAATCTACAAAACAAATCTACACTAGAAATCTACACAAATTCTACACCCATTTAAATTGTGACATTTAACCAGGTGTTCTATATTTTGGTGCTCAAACAGCCAAATTTTTAGATTTTTCAAAAACTCATTTAGTTTTCTAAATTGGTTTATTTTCGGAGTTATTAAATTAAACAAACGCGTTGCCACAGTTGTATAAAACTTTTGATGTACTGTTAAATGAGACTTTGTCACAAACACTACTTGATATTTTCTTAAATTATAGTTTGTTTGGCGAGCCACGGAAAATGAGGTGCTTCTAATGTAAAAGATTTTTAGTACTTTAAAAATGTATAAATGTCGCAGTGGAAGAATCTTTAGGTTTGAGAAAATTGGCCATGTATGTTCAAATTTTTCTCTAAGCACGATTAGTCTCATAAACCTTTTTTGAAAAAATTATAATGGGATACAAAGTTGAGCAGTAGGTCCCTCCCCAGCAGGTAATGCCATAAGAAAGCCTAGAGCCAATGAGAGCATGGTAAACCGCAACCAACACTTCAACACTCCTACACATCTGCTGAAGTAAATACATGCTACTTAAACTAAGATACAACTCTTTTTCAATTTTTTTATATGTTCCTTCCAGGTTAAACTGCTATCAATAACCAAACCCAAGTATTTTATACTCTTAACTTGTTCTAATTGTAAACAATTACAATCATTACAACGTAAATGAAAACATCTGAAATCATGAAATTTCAATGGTATGTTAAAAGTTAAAACATTTTTCAGACTAAATATTATAAATTTAGTTTTTTCACTAAGAATCATGATATGTTTATCAAACCACACCCTTAAATAATATAAATCTCTTGACATATCACTATGCAAAGCCTCAAGGTCAAAGTTCTCATATATATAAAGCAGCATCATCCGCAAAAGCAACGATTCTGCCCTTAAAGCGTCCATCGCACAAACCATTAATGTACATTAAAAAAAGGATAGGCCCCAAGACTGAGCCCTGAGGCACTCCAAAATCAACAGAACCTGCATCACTTAGGGTATTGCCAATTCGAACCCTTTGCTCCCTCTCAGAAAGATAGCTGGAAAACCAGTCATGGGATAATCCCCTAATACCCGCTATCCACATCTTCTCCAAAAATATTTTATGATTTATGGTATCGAAAGCTTTTGTTATGTCAACGAATAATGCAGAAACTTTTTTATTATTGTTAATTGAGCTATAAACAGCTTCCATAAAATGAAGTAAGGCATCCTCAGTAGACATGCCTTCTCGGAAACCAAACTGGTTTTTACTAAAAAAGTTATGTTTATTAAAGAAGTCAACTAAACGCCTTTTGACTATATTCTCAAGTACTTTAACAAATACTGACAGCAAGGATATTGAGCGGAAAACAATTGGGCTTTGTACAATCCCCCTTTTTAAAAATTGGTATCACAATTGCCTTTTTTAAGCAAAGTGGAAACTCCCCAGTTGAAAAACTAAAATTATACAGGTATTCTAGAACATTTACAATATTAGGTGCTATACATTTAAGAACTGTAGAGCCTATCATATCAAAACCTGGTGCTTTATTGTTCTTCAAGCTCGCAATTATTTGTAGGATCTCTACAGTAGATGTTGGACACATAAAAAATGATTCTAAGTAAATCTTTTGAATGAATGTGTTGTTATAATCAGTGACTAGATCAAGATAATCATTATTTACTTGTGTTTTGCAATTTATGTGTAACACTTAAAAAAAATGATGATTATAAATTCATTAGCTATTTGAAAACTATCAGTGACCATACCATTCACTCCAAAAATTTCATTTATATCCCTTCTATTTTGTCGCTCTCTAATCAAACTATTCACTACTTTTCCATTGAGATATCATATCATTTGAGGCATTGTTAAACTGAGATCTATAGTAAAATTCTTTGGCAGCTTTTATGACTAAGTTTAGTCGGTTTCTAAAATTAATATAATACCTTCTTAATTAATCATTATTCGGATGGTTCATTAGCAATCTGTATATTTTTTTTCTTCTTTTGTAACCTTATCAGTAAATCCGTCAGTAGCCCAAGTTTTAGTTTAGATATTTTTTTATTTAATATCCTTTGGGACTTTGAAGCTTCTAATTTTGATTCTAACATATTTAAGAAAGATTGAAACGCATCTAACACATTATTCTTAGTAAAAACATCAGCCCAATCTACTGTACTGAGTTCCACCACAAGCCTATCCATGTTTATTTTACTGTAGCATTCTGCAACCTTTCCTGAAACAGACTCGATAAAATTAATAGAAAAAACAACTGTTGAGTGATCCGTGATGTCATATTGAAAAACTTTAGCTTTATATTTCAAAATTAATGGAGCTATTATTCAAGAACCGTACAAAAACATGGTCCAAACAAGTAACCCGAATTTCCACTTATGCGAGTAGGCTCATTAATTAAACTAATCATACTCTTCCTAGCTAAAAGGCTTAAATAATTATCAATATCTACGGTCTGACACAAAATGTTTGCAATTAATATCCCCAGTATAAACAATATTACGACCATTCAAATATGTTAAAATAGTATCTAAATCATTAATACATTCAAATTGTGACTTACTATGAAAGCGATAGACAGCTAGTACAGTGAATCCTTCACGGTCATTGACCCTGACGTCCAGCTGGTAGAATGTCAGCTGACTGAACAGCCATCTCTCTCACTCCACTGCACTGATTAAACAGTCTCCGGACAAAAATTTTGTACCCCCTGCCCTGTACTCCTCATTACACTTTGCAAAAGCGTTGTAACCTTCTATTTTGTATAGATTTAACTCTACTTTACTAATCCACGTTTCTGTTAAAATAATCATATCAGGGAATAGGCTAGCTGACTCTAGGTCGCTTAAAAAGATATTAAAGTTTTGCCTCATACTTCTAATGTTTTGATTAACTATGGTAAACATGCTATTATTGGTATAAAACTTTTAAAATAAACAAAAAAAACCCTGAGCCACTTGTTTTGAAGCCTCAGTATATTAAAAACAAGCTTTAAACAGGAATAAAAATATGTAGGCCTACCTACTAC